>NC_080041.1:117313977-117393881 GCF_012489685.1 Lotus japonicus | reverse complement strand
GGCTGTAAGTCAGATCGATGGCTCTGTTCTGTTTAACAGCAAGAGGAAGAACAACATTTATAAGATCAGATTATCTGAGTTGGAGGCTCAAAATGTGAAGTGCCTTCTGTCTGTTAATGAAGAGCAGTGGGTATGGCATAGACGGTTAGGGCATGCCAGTATGAGAAAGATTTCTCAGCTGAGCAAGCTAAACCTTGTCAGGGGCTTACCCAATCTGAAGTTCGCTTCAGACGCTCTTTGTGAAGCATGTCAGAAAGGCAAATTCACAAAAGTCCCTTTCAAGGCAAAGAATGTTGTCTCAACCTCAAGGCCGTTAGAACTTCTGCATATCGACCTGTTTGGACCAGTGAAAACTGAGTCTATAGGTGGCAAGAGATATGGGATGGTTATCGTTGATGACTATAGCCGCTGGACATGGGTAAAGTTTCTAACCCGCAAGGATGAGTCTCATGCTGTGTTCTCTACCTTCATTGCTCAAGTGCAAAACGAGAAGGCTTGTAGAATTGTGCGTGTCAGAAGTGACCATGGTGGAGAGTTTGAGAATGACAAGTTTGAGAGTCTGTTTGATTCCTATGGAATTGCACATGATTTCTCTTGTCCCAGAACTCCTCAACAAAATGGTGTTGTTGAGAGGAAGAACAGAACTCTTCAGGAGATGGCTAGAACCATGCTCCAAGAAACTGACATGGCTAAGCACTTTTGGGCAGAGGCAGTAAATACAGCATGTTACATTCAGAACAGAATCTCTGTGAGACCAATTCTGAATAAGACTCCTTATGAATTGTGGAAGAACATAAAACCCAACATCTCTTATTTTCATCCTTTTGGCTGTGTTTGTTATGTTCTCAATACTAAGGATAGATTGCATAAATTTGATGCTAAATCTTCTAAGTGTCTATTACTTGGTTATTCTGATAGATCTAAAGGTTTTAGATTTTATAATACTGATGCTAAGACTATTGAAGAATCTATTCATGTTAGATTTGATGATAAGCTTGACTCTGACCAGTCAAAGCTAGTTGAAAAGTTTGCAGATTTAAGCATTAATGTTTCTGATAAAGGCAAAGCTCCAGAGGAAGTTGAGCCAGAGGAAGATGAACCAGAGGAAGAAGCTGGTCCCTCTAACTCACAAACTCTGAAGAAGAGCAGAATCACTGCAGCTCATCCTAAGGAATTGATTCTGGGCAACAAAGATGAACCAGTCAGAACCAGATCTGCCTTCAGACCCTCTGAGGAGACCTTGCTGAGTCTGAAAGGATTGGTGTCCTTAATTGAACCCAAGTCCATAGATGAAGCTCTTCAGGACAAGGATTGGATTCTGGCCATGGAAGAAGAATTGAATCAATTCTCCAAGAACGATGTTTGGAGCTTAGTGAAGAAACCTGAGAATGTCCATGTTATTGGAACGAAATGGGTATTCAGAAACAAGCTAAATGAGAAAGGAGATGTAGTCAGAAACAAGGCAAGGCTAGTTGCTCAAGGCTACAGCCAGCAGGAAGGAATAGACTACACTGAAACATTTGCTCCAGTAGCAAGACTGGAGGCAATCAGACTATTGATTTCTTTTTCAGTAAATCACAACATAGTTCTACATCAGATGGACGTAAAGAGTGCCTTCCTAAATGGTTATATCTCAGAGGAAGTCTATGTTCATCAACCCCCAGGTTTTGAAGATGAAAAGAAACCAGACCATGTGTTCAAATTGAAGAAATCACTCTACGGTCTGAAGCAAGCTCCCAGAGCATGGTATGAGAGACTTAGCTCATTCCTTCTGGAGAATGAGTTTGTAAGGGGTAAAGTAGATACAACTCTCTTTTGCAAGACTTATAAAGATGATATCTTAATTGTGCAAATTTATGTTGATGATATTATATTTGGTTCTGCTAATCAATCTCTATGCAAAGAATTTTCTGAGATGATGCAGGCTGAATTTGAGATGAGTATGATGGGAGAATTAAAGTACTTTCTGGGAATACAAGTTAATCAAACACCAGAAGGAACATATATCCATCAGAGCAAGTACACTAAAGAACTTCTGAAGAAGTTCAACATGCTGGAATCTACAGTGGCCAAGACTCCAATGCATCCAACATGCATTCTGGAAAAAGAAGATATAAGTGGTAAAGTATGTCAGAAGCTCTATCGTGGCATGATAGGTTCACTTCTGTACTTAACTGCATCTAGGCCAGACATATTATTTAGTGTTCATTTATGTGCTCGTTTCCAATCAGATCCAAGGGAAACCCACTTAACTGCTGTTAAGAGGATCCTAAGGTATCTGAAAGGCACCACTAACCTTGGCTTGATGTATAAGAAAACATCAGAGTATAAGCTTTCAGGTTATTGTGATGCTGATTATGCTGGAGATAGAACAGAGAGAAAAAGTACTTCTGGAAATTGTCAATTTCTGGGAAGCAATCTAGTCTCATGGGCAAGCAAGAGGCAATCAACCATTGCTCTATCAACTGCAGAGGCAGAATATATCTCAGCAGCAATATGCAGCACTCAGATGCTCTGGATGAAACATCAGCTGGAGGATTATCAGATCCTTGAGAGCAATATCCCAATTTATTGTGATAACACTGCTGCAATTTCGTTGAGCAAGAATCCTATCTTGCATTCAAGGGCAAAGCACATTGAGGTAAAGTATCACTTCATTAGAGATTATGTGCAGAAGGGCGTACTTCTTCTGAAGTTTGTTGATACTGACCATCAATGGGCAGATATCTTTACAAAGCCCTTAGCTGAAGATAGATTTAATTTTATTCTGAAAAATCTAAACATGGACTTTTGTCCAGAGTGAAGATAGATCAGAACCTCTGACTATGATACTTCTTGATCAGAAGATGTCTAGTTCAGAAGGTAACTCAATCAGAGTGTGTGTGCCCACTGGTACTGACTCTGAAGCTGAGACAACAACACGTGCGTCAGAATTTCTGATGCATAGTTCCTTGTGCCCGTGTGACAGTCTGTTGTGATTGCGTGTAGATATGCTTATCTTCTGTGTGTGATTGTGTATTTTACTGTTACTGTCTATCTTTAATTTTCAACCGTTGATCTTAAGGTGCTCTTTGAATCAACAACGGTTATTTGATAAAACCCACTACTCACACACGTTCTCTCACACTTCCGGCTTTCACTCTCGCAATCTCTGTTTTTCAAAACCGCCTTTCTCTCGAATTCTCTCTCGATCTCTCTTCATCCTTCAAACCTCATCTTCTACCTCAAACCTTCAACCTCTTCAAGATGGTGAGACAAACCAGAAGAGATGCACCTCAGTTCCCTCACATGGTAGTTGGTTTGGCAACGGGTCAACGGGGTCCTGAGAACCCAGCACAAGAACAAGCTCAAGCTCAAGAGGAGATTGTTCCTATTGCAGAACGGGGCTGTGCCGTTCACTGTGTATTTCCTCCTGAGGAACTCCAAGTCCTGGCAGAATGGAGATTCAACCTCGACAACTTGGCTGCAAATGGGTTTGATCTCCGTCCTGAAGTCCAAGCTCAAGGTTGGGGAAACTACTTCAATCGACTTCGAGGACCGGTGTTTGAGAAGCTAGTAAAGGAATTCTGGAAGCACGCTGATTGTGATGACACTCAGGTGGTTTCTTACATCCTGGGTAGGAAGATCATCATCACGGAGAAGTCCTTCGTGAATCTGCTAGGTGCAGAAACTGCTCATGGGTATCGGTTCTCACTGACGGAATCGAAGCTGAAACCCAGAACCAAGGACATCGTCAACAAGGCCCTGTACACCACCTTCAAACCGGGCAAGACGAGCTACAAAGTGATGGATCTTCACCCCAAACTGAGAATCTGGCACAAGATCTTGCTCCACTGCATCAATCAACGACCAAAGGGCAGTTCTCCAGACTACATCAACTTCAATCAGAAGGCGATGCTGTTCTTCATTCAAGACAAGGAGAAGATCTGCCTTCCCTACTTCCTGTTCTCCTATTTGAAGGAATGCATCCGGAAGTCTCGCACCACCTCCTCCATCAAGTCAGCCATCAAATATATCCCTTTTGGGAGGCTGCTCTCAGACTTTCTCATTGAAAGCAACCTGGTGCAAGATTTGATCGAGACTGGTTGCACAGAGGACCTGAGCACAATCGTCAGCGATGTCTTCACTGCCAACTCTCTGAAGAAGATGGGCTTAGTCCAGAAGAAGATTGCTCCTGCTCATGAGGACACATCTTCTGAGATCAGAGGAAGAAGAATGCCTCTGAATGACTACCCTCTGTGGACTCAAGCAGATCATCCTGAAGCCATCAGATGCTATGTTGAAGACCTCAGGGCTCAAGGATTCGAGATTGACCTTGATGATTTCGTCAGCAGACTTCCACCAGCTCCAGAGTTTCCTTCTCCTCCCAAGAAGAAAACCAAGAGGAAGATGGTTCTGGACGAATCCTCAGAGGAATCTGATGTCCCTCTGGTCAAGAAGGCGAAGAGCAAGCCTGATGATGATGATGGTGATGATAGTGAGGATGGTCCTCCAAAGAAGAAGCAGAAGAAAGTGAGAATTGTGGTGAAGCCTACTCGGGTGGAACCAGCTGCTGCAGAGGTCAGAAGGACTGAACCTCCTGCCAGAGTGACTCGATCATCAGCACATACAAGTAAGCCTGCACTTACCTCTGATGATGATTTGAATTTATTTGATGCACTCCCAATTTCTGCCTTACTCCAACACTCCTCAAATCCCCTCACTCCTATTCATGAATCCCAGCCAGCCGCACAAACCACCTCTCCACCACATTCCCCAAGATCTTCATTCTTTCAACCTTCTCCTACTGAAGCACCACTCTGGAATTTGCTTCAGAACCAACCCTCTAGGTCAGAAGATCCAACCTCTCTCCTTACCATTCCATACGACCCATTACTTTCTGAACCCATCATCCAAAACCAACCAGAACCCAAACCAACAGAATCACAACCCAGAACGTCTGATCACTCTGCTCCCAGAGCATCAGCACGTCCTGCTGTCAGAACCACGGATACAGACTCTTCATCAGCCTTCACACCTGTATCCTTCCCCATCAATGTCTTTGACTCTCCTCCCTCCAATACCTCTGAATCACTTAGAAAATTCATGGAGGTTAGGAAAGAGAAGGTATCTGCCTTGGAAGAATATTACCTTACCTGTCCAAGCCCTAGGCAATATCCTGGCCCTAGACCTGAACGTCTAGTTGACCCAGATGAACCTATCTTGGCCCATCCTATCCAAGAGGCAGACCCCTTAGTCCAACAGGCTCACCCTGTCCCTGACCAACAAGAGCCAATTCAACCAGACCCTGAACCTGAACAATCAGTATCTAACCAATCCTCGGTTAGATCACCTCACCCTCTGGTTGAAACTTCAGACCCTCACCGTGGAACCTCTGAACCCAATGCTCCCATAATTAACATTGGTTCTCCACAAGGTGCCTCTGAAGCTCATAGCAGCAATCACCCAGCCTCTCCTGCACCCAACCTCTCCATCATTCCCTATACTCACCTTCAACCCACATCTCTCTCTGAGTGCATCAATATTTTCAATCATGAAGCCTCCTTGAGGCTCCGCAATGTGCACGGTCAGACTGACCTCAGTGAGAATGCTGAAAATGTGGCTGATGAGTGGAACGAGTTGAGCACTTGGCTGGTGGCTCAGTTTCCCGTTATGCTGCAGCTCCTGCATGCCGAGGGAAGTCAGAGCATTGAGGCTGCAAAGCAAAGGTTTGCTAGGAGGGTGGCTCTTCATGAACTCGAACAGAGAACCAAGCTTCTTGAAGCCATTGAAGAAGCCAGGAGACAGAAAGAACAAGAAGAAGAAGCTGCCCGTCAAGCAGCAGCTCAGGCTGAACAAGCCAGACTTGAGGCAGAACGTCTTGAAGCTGAAGCTGAGGCAGAGCGACTTGCACCAGTTCCATTTACTCCTGCTGCTTCTGCTTCCATTCCAGAACCTCAAGCTGCTCAGAACGTTCCTTCCAGCTCTACTCCGACAAGCTCATCCAGACTCGACATCATGGAACAACGTCTTGACACTCATGAATCCATGCTGATTGAGATGAAGCACATGATGATGGAACTTCTGCGCCGTACTGACAAACCTTAGTTTTTAGGATCTCTTCTTTTTCTTCCTTTTCCTTTTTATTTAACGTTGTTTTATTTAAACTCTGTTTATTTACTTATTTTAATTTGTTCATTTGTGTTTCTATATGCATATATCTATATATATTTGTGTCACACATGTTTGCAAAACCTGTTTTATTCATAATTGTTCTATATTTACATCATATTTCCTTCCATCATACATTATTCCCTATATCTAGAATGGAGGATCCTTCCTCATTCTTCTGCATTCTTGGCGCTGCTTCACTCTTTCCTTCTCCAGACGATCCAATGCATACTCTATGTTGCCGAGTTTGATGCTCAGATCATCTTTTTCTAGACTATCTTCTGTCGTCTTGAGTCTCTTTTCCACAGTCTCCTTCTCTTCCAGCAGATTCAGCTCCCGCTGGCAAAGCTCCTGAATCTCTTCCACGAAGCAGAGGAACTCCTTCAGATCTTTCTCCATCTCTGGACCAAGATCTTCTTCAAGCAGTGTCTTCGTCAGCTCTTGTATGGTCTTTGAACCATCGGGATGCCTAATATTGAGGAACATATCTTCCTCAAACGCCTTCCTTCTGAGCTCTTCTAATGCCATTCTGTATGATGCCATTTTTCTTACTGAAAATTATTCGAGATGTGAAGCTTACCTTTCTCTCCAACGTTTTTATAGGCTTCACCTTCTCTCTGAAAGTTAATGCTCTTACAGTTTCTCGAGGTTAAGTACTTGGTAACTGACCCTTCTATTTACTCACTTGACCGGTGGTAAACGTTCATCCCTTGCATTAACTCTTCTATTTATTATCGCCTCACTCTGATTCTTACATCGTCTTCATTTTCTTTCAACTTAGACCTTCTCTAAGGGGGAGTACCTTGTACTTCAAGCTAAGTTTTTCACACCCCAAGCTTTTTGCTTATGACAAAAAGGGGGAGTAAACCCAGTTTTTGATGTGTAAGATGTGTTAGTGTGACTTATTTTTCTTTTGGAGATTCTAAGAGTTCCACCTTCATGACCATAGATGTGTCACTGGGCAAATACAAGGAATACATTTCACTTCTTCTGAAGTGATTCTAAGTTGACTCTGATACCCAAGACTCTGATACCTTGTCCATGACTCTGATCACTTATGCGCTCTGATTATTCGTTTTTCATCTATGTCATAAGCTTTTCACTCTGAACTCTTATATGATTTAGCTCAGAATCTAGACTTTACTAACGTTTTCATCAAGTATTAGATTCAGGGGGAGCTAAGCTCAGAATCAAGCAGTGACTTGAATTCAGAATGAGCAAGATAAACTATTCACATCAGGATAAGTCTTATTCTATATCTCTAAACTCTGAGTGAATTCAGTTTAATGTTTAAGAATTGTTCATCAAAAATCTTAGTTTTGTCATCATCAAAAAGGGGGAGATTGTAAGATCAAGTTTTGATCTAGTAGTACAACTCTATGTTTTGATGATTACAAGTTAACCTTTTGATATGAACAATTGTGGTACTCTAACGTGTTTTTCTGAGTGTGCTATTTACAGGCTCTGACCCTGACTCAATTTCACACAAATCAGAAGCACTGTGTATAAAGGGTAACCCAAGCAACGCTTTCGCATTCACCATGTTCAGTATGAACAGTGGAAAAGCTTCAGAAGATCTGAAGCTATACAAACTCTGATGAGGACTCAGTCGCTAGAAGCTCTGATGATCCAGAAGTTCTGACAACCAAGAAACACTGAAGGTTCAGATGTTCCGATGGTGTAGAAGACTCTGAAGATCCAGAAGCTGAATAGTGGAAACTCTGAAGTCCAGAAGCAAGAAACTCTGAAGGCCATGTTCTTCCCTCTGAGTTCAGAATCAGAAGATACAATGGTCAGAGGATCTGTGCTTTCCCTCTGACTCTGATCAACCGGCTTCACAAGTTCCTATACGAAGCATTCCTCTGATCAGAAGTCTCCTAGGTTAAAAGGTCAAGTCGCTATCCAAGTACAAAAGCAGTGTACCTTCCTGACGACCTACCTAACGTTCTCAGCCACAGCAGAAGCTGGATTTTCCAGAACTGCCCTCCAACGGTAGCATTTCCCATGCAACGCTCAACCCTAATCCTTGGAGTATATATAGAGGCTGAAGATTGAAAGAAGCGGCTAAGAAACTAAGAAGCAACACACGCGCAAGACATTCAAAATATTCTAAGCTTTCTTTCATCTTGTAATTTATTTAGTTTACACTCAGCTTATTCAGAAGCAAACCCTTGTAAACACCAACCTCAAACAGTTGTTTGATTTTCCTTTAGGAGATCAAGGTTGATCGGATCCTAGAGAAGACTAAGAGAGTGAATCTTAGTGTGAGCTAAGTCAGTGTAATTGTTAGTCACTTGTAGGTTTCAAGTGCAGTTGTAACTCTTACCTGATTAGTGGATTGCCTTCATTCTAAGAAGGAAGAAATCACCTTAACGGGTGGACTGGAGTAGCTTGAGTGATTTATCAAGTGAACCAGGATAAAATCCTTGTGTGCTTTTCTATCTCTATCTTTTGCACTTAGTTCTCGAAAAGATTTGTTAAAATCTTTAAGGTGGTAGTTTTGTACTGAAAACGTTATTCAAACCCCCCCTTTCTACCGTTTTTCATACCTTCAGATCCAAGCATGCATAATCCACAGAAGATCCGATTATCATCTATGTACTTAAAAAATTATAGGAATTTTCCATTTGCTTGCATCATGTTTCTGTCTATGGCTGAAATGGTATATATAGTGAATGTTTGCTCTGAATATATAGTGAGAATGAAGAACAGAAAGAGGTCTCATGCTTCTAGTGAGGATGTCGGGGCTACTGAGGATAGACACCGGCGGTTACATGCTTCTAGCCGGCGCGGCGATCATGCTGCAACCTCTCAGGCGGTGGAGGCTTCAGCTCCTCCAGTTGTTTCTCCGCCGTCTCCCATGATTGAGTTTCCTCTGGTTGATTATCCGCCGTCTCCCACGGTTGAGATACCTACAGTTGATTCTCCGCCGTCTCCCACGGTTGAGTTACCTCGCGAGGAGTCATCAGGCGAGGAGTCCTCAGGCGAGGAGTCATCAGGCGAGGAGTCTTCCGGCGAGGAGTCATCCGGCGAGGCCTCATCCGGCATGGGAGGATCTGACGAGGATAGTATTCCTCCGCCTACTGTTGATGCTGATGTCCTGCCGCCAGAGCAGGGGGAGCAGGGGGCACAGGGTGGCGAGGAGGACCTGATCCAGAGGTTGCCGCCGTTTCCGGGGGGCCTGTTGAGCTGTCGCTCCTCACCCATTATGCTGATCACAAGGCTCCCTAGGCGTGGCATGCACTCCTACGCACAGACGAGCGGTATGTGGACCGTCGACAGTTGAAGGTGGCCACAGCTGGGGGGAAGGTTTGGAACCTTGCTTGTGATGGTGCGCTTGGACCTTATCTTAACCGCAGGAGTACAAAGTGAACTGCTTTCAGGACAATAGATCGCTTGAAGCTTCCTCCTTACCATACTCTGCCTTCCAGTATCCAAAGAACTGAAATAATGTGTCAATGCCTCAACTTCTGGTTGCATATCTCCATGGTTCATGCCGCAAATATGGTTGCTGGTAGTATCTGCAACAGGTTCAGGTACATGCTCCCAACTCAGTCTCTTCCAGAATGGATGAATTGACTCATATGGAATTCTTTCATAACCTGCAAGTTCACAAAAGTGTCACTTTCAATAACAAATAGAATTAATTGACAAGAGAGTGGTTGACCGGTGACCTGCAAGTTCACAACCGCAAGGTAGTCCATGAGTCTCTCTCAACAAGCAATCGCATCCGCCGTAGGACTTCATTCTTATATGTTCAGCGTCGATGAGCTGCAGGCATTTGTTTGACACAAATCCTCTAATATTTGTGTAAAATGGGAACATGAAAATGTGATCAATTCTGTGAATACTGCGCTCAAACGATGCTAATATTTCAGTATGTCGATTACATGTCAAACTATGCGACGCATCCCATGAAGTGGCCAGGTCACCCTTGCAATCCCGTAACATCTTCTTCAAACTGGCATGTGCACCCTCAGCCCTGCAAACAACAAATAGATATCTTATTAACAACAATCTATCAAATGAACAAACAACGCATAAATTAAGCTCATGTAATTTTTTTACCTGTTACTTGTTGTTCCAAAGTGCATCACATGATTTGTCCATGCCTTGGCGAATTTCTCCTTGTGAACCAACCATGTAGTAGAACAATAGGAGGTAAAGTTGCTGTATTTTGCCTTGCACATATTAAACAATTGCATCCATTTCACTTCAAATTCTTCAACTGTTGCAGCATCCACCACCTCTGCCCACTTCATCATAACCAACTCAGCAAAATCATCTGTGCCAACATAGAGTTTGCACTTTGCCAAAACACACTTGTTGATGTGCCACAAGCATAATAAATGTGTAGTGTTAGGAAGGCTTTGCTTAGCAGCACTCAATAAGGCAAGATCCCTGTCAGTAACAATCACCTTAGGCAACATGGCTTGATCAGCTAATAGAGACTTCATACACTCCAGTGCCCAAACGTAGTCATCTGTGCCCTCATTAACAATGTAGCAAAAGGCTATGGAGTATGTCTTATCTGTGGAAGTCAGTCCAACAATCTCAAGCAAGGGAATTGCATATTTGTTTGTCTTGTATGTGCAATCCATAATCACTACATACAGGAATGTGTTGAACAGTTTGATAGCATTTGGATGAGCCCAAAATACATTTCTAATGACTTCCGATCCAGGCTCATGTCTTTCAAAGTGGACATACTTGTCACCGTCCAACTTCTTCAACAAGTGTTGCATTTCTGTCAATCCCCCGCGGAGGGATTTTCTTAACCTCTTGCAAACACCATAAATCTGAGATATGGTAGTCAAGTTTGAAGGATTGTTTTCCTTCAAAGTCAACAACATCTTTCTCGGTGGAACCCAACTCCTTGTCATTTTTCCCACTTGCTCCTTCTCTCCGGGTTTTAGACGACCAACAAAATTGTGCCCAAGTAGTGACCTAGCTGGTTCATGGTTGTGTATACCTTCCATCACCTTTAGCCGCCAATCTCTATCTATGCCATTTTTCCTAGGTCGTCCTTTTAGTCTAAAAGGACAACCTGTCTTTTGTGATCTCGTCCCTTCAACAAGGTCAGGGTCTCTGTAGGGAACATATTTACCATGCTTCTCGCACCCCAACATGACATAAGCTTTTCTGCTTCCATTCCCACCATAATCTGACTTTGTGATCAACGTAACATATCCATTTTCAATCGCAATTCCATGAACCCAATTGATAAGATCATCACGGGTAGG
Organism: Lotus japonicus; assembly: GCF_012489685.1. Classification (NCBI taxonomy): domain Eukaryota; kingdom Viridiplantae; phylum Streptophyta; class Magnoliopsida; order Fabales; family Fabaceae; genus Lotus; species Lotus japonicus. The sequence continues at coordinate 117,382,488 of NC_080041.1, read as the reverse complement.
GAAAATCTGTTATAATAATAAGAATTGATTACAAGGGTGATCAAGACATAATAAGAATTGATATATTACACTCTCAAAACAATGCAAAAATATGTTCAAAGAATACCTGATCAGTTGCAAATAAATGCGAGACATCTATACTTATACACGGGGGCACAAATGCTGGTGGTGGCACATCTGTAGTGGCCTCTTTAGGTTGACCATTGTGAAATCCAGCTTCAATCAATTGTGACTCACGAAAGAAAAATGAATCTGTCATCCCTGGAAGAGAATACGGAAAGTTACATTCCATACTCAATACGGAAAGCTACTTTCCATACTGAATACGGATTGTTACTTTCCATACTGAATACGGAAATTACCTTTCCATATTCAATACGGAAGATAACAATCCGTATTATATCACGACTCAGAATTCAAAAAACCATCCTTCTAACTACTTAAACTACTTAATCTAACTACTTCCACTACTTAAACCTACAAAATAACAACAAATAAACACATAGACTTACCTCTACTACAACACTTGTTGATAGTGGTGGAGAGCTTGGGAAATGAAGGAGTGGATGGTGGTGGAGAGCTTGGGAATGAAAGTGAGGTAGGAGAGGGTGAGAGAGAGGGTGGTCTGGAGGCATTGAGGAGGTTCAGGGGAGCTGGTGAGGGGTTGGTGACGGAGGAGTAATGGTGAAGGGGTTGGTGAGGGAGGAGTAATGGTGGAAAAATGGGGAATCCTGTCAGAGTTAAATACGGAAAATACCTTTCCGTAGTCATCAAAATATAATACTACCTTTCCGTATTCAGTTAAATTGAATACGGAAAGTACCTTTCCGTAGGGCACTTTTGGGTTTAAAAAAAAAGGGTGGGGCGCGCAGCCCCATAGGGGATGCCCCAAACCCAACTCCCCTGACAACAAGTGTGGAGTAGCAATGGATGATCGGCTTAGCAATTTGCCAGATGATGTTATCCTACACATTCTCTCATTCCTTCCCACTGAAGATTCTTACGCCACAAGTCTTGTGTCCAAGAGGTGGAGACCACTCTGGCGTTGGCGTTCACTCCCGAGTCTCGATTTTGACGAGATAAGATGTACTCGACCTGGGAATAGATCTCTTCTACGATCACCCCCTTCCTTCATACAATCCATACACTCAGCCATTCTCCGCCGACCTATTCACCAACCCATCAAAACACTTCATCTCAAAGGTAAGTATGCAACATTCACCGACCATATTCAGACATGGTTAACCGCCGCAACAGTGCGCAATGTCGAGACCCTCGAAATTGAGTGTTGCTCAAGATATCGCTTGACCTTGCCGTGGAGCATTTTAAACACCACAACCACCCTACTTGTTCTCAAGTTGCATTACACCCAGTTTAAGGATTTTTCCATTGTTCAACTTCCCTCACTCAAACTTCTGCATTTGAGTCATGTTAAATTTTTGAAGCCTCAACATTTCATGGAGCTTCTTAATGGATGTTTCAATCTTGAAAACTTGAAAACAAAGCAGTTATCGTTTGAATTTGATTATGATGACGATGAAAGGAAGTTTAAACCTTTATTAAAGCTTGTCAGAGCTGATATTGGTGTCACGATGGGGATGATCAAACTTTCTTATTTCAACGAGTTTCTGTGCAAGGTTTGTATTTGGAAAAAGGAAAATCAATTTATTTTCTTTATCAATATTTCTGATCTGATCATTTTTCTTGATAATTCTTGCAGTTCGCAGACATTCCTATATTTCCCAATTTAATTCATATGGAGCTCACCTTGGGAGGCCGGATTAAAATGGAATCGTTGCTTTATTTCCTCAATCATTGCCCTCGACTTCAAAACCTTGTCATGGAAAACCTATTTTCTATTGATTCTAGGAATTGGCCAAATACACTTGTTGCTTCTGAGTGCTTTTCTTCACAGCTCCGAACCTGCTTTCTTCCATGTTTCACAGGCACCGATTCTGAGCTAAGATTTTCCAAGTTTGTTATGCAAAACTCAACATTGTTAGGTAGCATGAAAATTATCGGCCATTCCCTATCTCATGAGAAAAAGGCTAAGATGAGAATAGAATTAGACTCATGCCCAAGGAGCTCTGCAAACTGTCAACTCTTATTTATGTAATTTTGTTAGTAGTTGAAAATTATTCCTAAATAATTGCACTTGTACTTATGACTACATATAATGTATGTGCTGATTTTGAACAACAGTTGACTTAACTGATACTAAACAACATTACAGGAGTGATATGGAAGAACTTAGTGTATGCAAGATTTTGAGACTGATTATAACTTATTTGTTTGATTCTGCTTGTATTTTTGAAGTTTAGGTATGATGATAACAGAGTTTATTGTAGATGAATCCACTGTTTTTTTCAATAAGGCTCGTTCTATTTTGCTCTATTTGTTCCTCGTAATATTTTTTCATCAGGGCAACATATTACGTACTGTTTGTTATGTTTTGATTCATTACATGTGAAATTAAGCAAATTATGTCACTTCTTTCGATGCATATGAGGATAATGACTACAAGTGTGATTGTTAGTTTGTTTTACTATTGGTGTATTTTATGTTTGCATTTAACAGTGTTGGGAATTTGTTTCCCTAGTTTGACTAATCTTTCATCATTGGATCTAACATACTCACAAGGATTGCATGCCAAGCTGTCTTTGACAACCTTATTGGGTTCAATTCACAGTGTGTATAATCTTAAGGTGTGTCTTACTTTGAGTAAGACAATATAGTGCATAAAATGCATCTTATGATTGAGCATATAGTTAAGTTCTGGTTTGGGCCTAAGATTCTAGTTGAAGTGTTTCAGTTTGATCAGATTGTGTAATTAATACCTGATCCTTGCTGAGAGAATAGATTTGTGATCCTTGTCATAGTGAAGGAATCTTGAAAAAAAAAGAGATTTCTGCACAAGTAAGTTCCTCTCCAACTCATAATAGTCATATTGCAATGTAAAAACCTGTTTTGGTGTCATGAAACCTCATGATTCCTTAGTAACCTTTGAATATTTGCCATAGATATAGGTTCCCTGAAAGTCAAAGTAGAAACCTTAGTGTACCTTGTTGAGGATATTTTGAATAGTCTAATCTATGTAGTAGTAAGCATGTGGTTGTAGGAAACCTTGCAAGAAATCTGTTTGTGTTCCTTAGAACCAAAACCAGGAGAGAACAATGATGCCCAGAAGGTTGCCCAAGTGCAAGCTCTCGGCGGTGGGGTCGAATCCGCAGTAGACCCTGAGGGGTGCTTTGAAGAAGCGCTACTGAGAGCACCGCTGGTTATGGACTCAAGGAGACCCCTTTCTTCGAGGATTCTGATGACACTGCGACCATGTTGTTGTTGTTGGGAATGTTGGTGAAACGGAGAGGGAGGGAGAAAGGGAAACGGGAAGAGGGAGGCTTGAAAGGAAGGATGAAGAGCTTGGTCGAAAGGGAGGAGAGAATGGTTCTTGAAGCAAAAGTGGTGGTCATGGTGAATTGGTGAAGCTAGTTAGAGAGGTTTTGGGATGTGGAGTGAGACTGTGAGAGAGTTCAAGATCATTCGATTTTCTGTATCTATTCTCTTGCTACCTCCTGCAGCAATTCTGACCGTTGGATTCATCCAATGGTTCAGATAAATTCTGCATTAGTTCAATTCTAATTTTTGGTTTTATTTTGTGCTGAGAAAAAGACATAGTTGCTAGTTCTGTTTTGTGCAGGAAAATGGACAGTTGCTGGTTTTGTTTTGTGCAGGAAATGGGAGTTCCTGTTGCTGGTTCATTTGGTAGGTCATTTGTGCATATCACATCACATTTGCTAGGTTATTTGTGCAAATCACATTACCTTTGCTGGTTCATTTGGTAGTTTATCCACAAGGATGATGACCAAGAGAAAAAAATTATAGTCCTCTAGTAGTGGTAACAAAAACAAGTTAGCTGTTGTCATTTGTTTTATGATAGTGACTTTTAGCAGTCAACTCAAGCGTGTGTTCAATAAGGGGTACATTGCACAAAATAATGGTAGGGATATCCAATTTGTAGTACTGCATGAAGACAAGAAACATTTTGAATGGGTAACAAAGAAAGTCAACATCTCTAAGCTTGACCTGTCCTGGAAACTAGTAAGCAAGAACATTATAGCGAGCATGAGTTTAGGAACTTCGTTAAAAGAGAGAGAATGTTTTGTACTATTATTGTTTAATCTTTTGTGCAGAAAAAGAAGACTTGTTGGTTTATTTATTTACTGGTTCATTTGTGCATATCACCATATATTTGAATTTTGATGGTTCATTTATGTACATCACATTACCTTGGATGGTTCACATAGTTCTTTGTCTAGTTCATGACTTGGCATCATCGTTTGGGATTATATTTGCTGCATTTGTTTATTTCTTCTCTTTGGTAAAGCAAAAAAGAGAGACATATATTGCAACAAATGCTTTATTATTGTTACAGTCCTAAAAGTGAAATTGCTTCTGGGATTTGATTTATTGTGCAAGCTTTGAATAGTGCAGCATATACATGAAGATAGAATTAGATTGCTGTCTTTGAAAAGAAAGATCAAAATCATGTAGATGGATACAAGAGATGTTGCAGCTCTCATAGGAGAGCATTTAAGTATGAATTATGTAGTGTGTTGAATATGTACAAAGCAACTTTACTTGTTATACAATGATGTAAGTATACATAAACTTTGGGCCTTTTTTAATGGATCTCTTATATGTCTACCCTCTTCTAAATTCTAATCTCAGGTTCCTTACATGGATAATTTACAACTGAAGAAAATGGAGACAGGTTCCAAATTTTTCTCATTTAACTCTTCTCTCTAGAAAGAAATCTACTCTAAGACAATGTGATGAACAAGTTTTTGAATTTGGGCAAAGGGCTTTGAGCTCCAAACACCTTCATCAAACAACTTAATTGTTTGGACAAAATTTCAGCCCCGGTCTTCTCTGCTTGCAAAAACCATTCAGGTTTTTCCTCTCAAGGGTTTGATAGTCTGAAATGAACAGAGTAAAGTTTCATCCACACACATTAGTGCCCCAGCATTGTTGAACACAATCTATCTAATTCTAACTTCAAACTGAATCCTTAAATCTTTATTTGAACCGTCAATTGATTATGTGGCACCTGGTGAAATTATCTGCCTCATACTCCACCATCATTGAGCACAAACACAGGAAGAGAGAGAGAGAGAGAGAGCAACATGAAGAAGGAGATGGCAATCGACGCTGGTTCTGATTCCACCGTCGTTGCCAATTTTTAATTGGTGAGATAGGGTTGGGGACAGAGGGTGGAGACAGAGGATTTGCATCCTCCTCTGGTGCCCTTTCAAAATGTGAGGGTTTGAAACACTTCCTTAACAACGACTAAAGAAGAATATCCTGACACAGCAGGGGCACGACATTTGTAGGTGGACATCACCAATGAGTCAACCTGCAATGTTTTCTAGTAGCTAATCTAGCAAACCAATCCACAACCGCGTTCCGTTCCCGAGGGGTATGACGCACATAAATCTGCCAATCCCGCCACAGCAACTCACGAACCTGCTGAATATCCACTCGCTGCCAATACTGATTCAAGTCCTGCCCACTGTTCAACACGTCAACCAGCTCCAAGCAATCTGAGCGACAAATTACCTTGTGAAAGCCCGGCTCCCAAGTTAGCTTCAGTTCTCCTTTGCATTTCTGAAACCAGAAGCATCTGTTAACTCGCTGTAGGGCATTACAGTCACCGAATAAAAGGGACTAAAATCAGTGGCCTAAAAAAGGGAAACATTCATTTATGGCCAGTTTATATTGTCTGAAATTTTGAATAAATTGCAAGTGCCTGTGTTTCAAATACTAGCATATTAATGCCTGCTAGTCTGATTAGTTTGTTATCTCAGATATAACATCTGCTTCACCCATGTTCTTCAAACTGCGTTCAGGTCCAAATTGCTCTTTAGACAAATAGTAATCAGTCCTTCAATGAAACACTTATTATAGCTTTTTCCACACACTATGGGGGCATCAAAAAGGTTTCTCATCATAAAACTCTTAGCATGGAAATAAGGCAATGGATGGGTGGGTTCTATGTTGAACATTAATCATAAACTTCTTTTGATATGCTTTAATGGTTATAAGGTTATAACTAGTTGGATCATGCAAGGGTTGTGGAGTTACAGATCGCTGCTTTGCTGATGTTAAATTATGTTCTGATTTTCACTGTTCAGATATGTCATTGATTCAGCTTCATGCCTTCATGTTATATTGGGATTAATTCATGGTTCTGCTTACTGTTATTTTGGGATGCTTCTAATTCTCCTGCTTTGTTTTCTTTCATCATGCTTCTAATCCATTCAAGCAGTGTTTTTCACCTTGCTGATGCTTTGTAAAAAGTCAGCTACCTCAATGCTTGTCACCTTAAGTGAGTTAACACGTTTAAGTCCTTCGTCCCTTAAGCAAGTTATTAGACATTCACGTACTGCATATGTGTTGACCATGAGTGAAAAATTAACCTCATGCCTACCGATTGTGAGTTACCATGGTTAAGACCAAAAGTTTTAATATTTTTTATTTTTTTGCTTTGACGAATGTCACAACCACTTCGGAAAACAGTTGCATGTCTTTAACAACAAATATTATATAGATTTTAACTTTGAAATAATAAATAGTAATTGCTAAATAATAAAATTAGCATATTACTAAACTTAACATTTATATTTACTAATTAATATTATTATAAATTATATAAAATATAAATATTGAAATAATTGAATTTAGGGTTAGGGTCTGAAACAGAATTGAAAATTGTTACTCCTTCCGTTCCTATATAACTGATACTTTAAGGTTGCACAAGTATTAAGAAATAACAATTAATGTTCTTGTTTTATTAAAATTACCATCTAGCTTCCTATTATACCCTTTATCTCTCTTATTAATTCTAACTTTTCAATTTTCCTACCACTAATAAATGAAGGGTACAATTGGTAAAGTCTAATTAATGTTCTCTTGAACTTTGTAAAGTGACAGATAATTAGGAACAAAATTCAGCCAGAATTAATATCAGTTATTTAGGAATGGATGGAGTATTCTATTGTGTCATGATAATTCTATCATAGCACCCCCTTCAAGATAATTTTTACACATAATGAATATGATAGGATAAGGGACATGATTGCATTATCATATCTTGCTGGTGCAACAAACAACAAGTTAGAGCATTATATGATTACACTATCATATCTTATTTGTTTATCATGTCCATTAAACGAGCTCTTAGATAAGTACCAAAGAAAAAATGAAAATAGAAATGACCTAACCTCACATCCCCCAGAATGTTTGCGAGTACTTATAACGTTACCAATTCAGTTGCAAGGACTAAAATCAAAGATAAAAAGGAGGGGTTGATTGATTGTTCATTATCACGAAAAGAAATTATAAAGTAAATAAACGGTTGTAGTTTTGAAATCTATGGGAGAAAAACTGCGCCAAGGAATTGAATCGGTTACTCCCGTTATGCTTGTACCCGTTCCGATTACATATGAATTCGACTAAACTCATTAAAGGTGTTATGTCAATGTGATTACTTGCTAATTCCTTAGTCAAATTCTCCTTCTAGTTAATTAGTGACTTCTAATCCCTTAGTACTTAATCCTAATTAACCAGAGATTCAGTTCAATATTAGACAATCACATATTATTTGCTACCCCTATCCTTGAGGCGTAGAGACCAAAATCCAATTTCTCCCCAGATCCCTAGTTCCTATCAATTTCTCAATTGTATAGAAACAAGCAAAACAATCTCTGTGCAATAGATAACAATCAAAGAGAGAAATTCAAGAACGGAATATAGTCATTCCTATACAAATCAAAATGAATCCAAACAAAATCAAAGAGATAACGTCATCTATCCCTAGTACAAAAGATAAACTAGCTAAGCATGGCCATAAGAAGAATTATAAAGGAAAAATAAATCCTAGAAGCTCCAGAGATGGCTCTAGGAATGTTCCCCTCGTTCTCCTCTGAACGAGGGTGAAAATGGCTCACAAAACGGACTACGGATGATAAAGTTAGGTCAAAAAAACTTGAGAAGCCCTTTTATAGCAGCGGAAGCACGTGCGACCGCAGCAAAAGACGGCGCAACGGAATTCAGAACCGCTGCATTTCGTGCGATACATAAAAAATGGCGCAGAAAATTCCAGAAGCAAAAAACTGGTACTTTCGCGGCGGTTTCTTTTGCGCTGCATTAAAAAGTAGTAAAAAACTAATACTTTCGCGGCGGTTTCCTGCGCTGGAATAGACACCAGCTGCGAATGTCTCTTTATTTCCTTGATTTTCTATCTTTTCCCATTATCTCTTCCTAAAATAAAATCAAACTAGCGGAAAATAATTAAGAGATAATAAAATAACATAACAACTTAAAATAAACTTATCACCTCCCAAATAGAGTAAATAAATCCTAAAAAAATCTAAAAAATTAATATAAAAATAGATTTAAAATAGTCAAATGCATGACTCACCCTTCTAACAAACAGCACCAAAAACACTTATATTTTCTTTCTGGCTGTATATAAATAATTAAATAGTAAAAAATTGGTGTGTAGAAAATAAATCAACTAAGATTTTAAAAAGCCCAATTTTAAACATCAAACCAGATTTGAAGTCCAACAAATTAAACCCTAAACCCTATAGTCGATCAAATATTCAGTGTGAACACTGAGTGTGGAGTAGACAGATTACAGTAACAATGGATGATAGGATTAGCAATTTATCAGATGATCTTCTCCGTCACATTCTCTCGTTCCTTCCAACTGATGATGCTTTTGCGACAAGTCTTGTGTCCAAGAGATGGAGACCACTCTGGCTTTCAGTCCCTACTTTTGACTTTGTCGAAAATAGATATACTCGACATGGGAATAAACGTTTGCTACGACCATTCTCTTCCTTTATTGATGCATCCATTCTCAGACGAGGTATTCACCAACCCATCAAAACGTTTTAACTCGAATGTTCCTTGTGTCCAGATTTTCAAGTTGAGAAATGGTTGAAAACCGCAGCAGACCGCAAAGTTGAGAATATCCAATTCAATTGTTACTCTGGGCAGGTTTTGCCCTGCTACATTTTCAGCATCACAACCCTTGTTGTTCTCAAGTTGCAATGGGGGACTTTTTGTGATTTTTCTTCTGTTGAACTTCCCTCACTCAAAACTCTGCATTTGGACCATGTTAGATTTTCAAAGTCTCAGCATTTTATAGACCTTCTTAATGGATGTCCAACGCTTGAAATTTTTGAAGCCGAACTCATAACTTTTGATTTCGTTGATGACCCTTCTGGGAGAAAGTTAACAACTTTATCAAAGTTGGTCAGAGCAGATGTTTCTCACATGTTGACAGATTTTCATTTGCCCGTGAGAATTTTTTACAACGTAGAGTGGCTGCGCATAGAGGAGGTTTGTAATGATGTTTTTGTAATCAATTTAGTTTGTTAATATTTCTGATAAATTTTTTATTACTCTTTGCAGTGCTATGATATAAACATTCCTATATTTCCCAATTGGACCCAATGTTAAATGGGAATCGGTGCTTGATATGCTCAATCGTTGCCCTCAACTTCAATCTTTTGTCCTTGAAAACTTATATCCTGCTTATAAGATTTGGCCAAATACACATGTTGTTCCTGAATGATTTTCTTCACAGCTCACAGAGTGCAGTCTTGAAAAATTTAGCGCCAAGGAAAGTGAGATGAGATTTGCCAAGTTTGTTATGCAAAATTCAGCATTGTTACATACCATGACAATTTCCAGTCACTCTTGCCTATCTCATGAGAAAATTCTTGAAATGAGAAAAGAATTGTACTCGTGCCCAAGGAGCTCTACATCCTGTGAACTTTTATTTATGTAATTTTTATGCTTGTTAGTATTTGAGAATTATTTCCAGATGAATTAGTACTACACATAATATATCTGCTGGTTTTGGTGCTTTTTTGAAGGACATACGCTGTGTATTGCTGTTGCCTGTTGGTACATCAGTATTTTTTAAATGTAACAGAAACTGAAATTGGAATAGATGTTTAAACTAGCTATATGGATGTGTATCCTTGTGAGTCTTAGCCCTTTTAATTGATGTAGTAGAAGAGAACTTCAGGAGATTTTGTTTAATTCCACTATACTCTCCAGTTCATTCACCTCTAGCTGCACAATTGCTCATTCTCGCCTTTCTTCTGCTTCAACCCTTCACAAGGTTCTTTCCCCATCCAATTGTGATGGGGAGAATAGCTCTGGATGTTGGAACTCTATAGGTTACTAACTAAGAAAACAAACTTCTAGGAAACTCATTTACAAAAAGGCCATAAGTTTCTTCTTCAGAAAGAACACTAAAGTTATGTTTAAGATTTCAGAAAATACTCTAGTCTCACAATTGCTTCACTCGCAATCTTCCTTACGTAGAGCAGCACTCTGTCAAAAAGGAAACAAACACTCTAGCTCTCTTAGGGAAAACCTCAAATGATTGTAGCTAGATATCTTTCAGGTATAGGTTTTTTTGGTCAAATGATCTCGAATTGGACAGTTTTGTGAAGATTAGAGCAAGGGTGCCTATTATCTAGCATTTGTTCAATGTATATACTACTATATTATTACTCTTTATGAAGATTGAGATCCCCTTACATGTCTGTCTTTCAAGTTTAGTTTAAGAGCTTTGATGGTGTTGGCTTTGGTAGCTTTATTGGACACCCATGCCCCATTAATTTTACCTGTTATAGTCAGTTTTTCCAGTTATGTGAGGGTGAAATTAGGATTAGAAGAGAAGAAAGGTGGGGGTTGAGTTAAAAATTATCTTCGTTTTCCTTGTATGCATTTGGTTTCAACTGACCCAAATGTTCTCCTTTGCATTTCTGAAACCAGAAGCATCTGTTAACTCGCTGTAGGGCATTACAGTCACCGAATAAAAGGGACTAAAATCAGTGGCCTAAACAAGGGAAACATTCATTTATGGCCAGTTTATATTTGTCTGAAATTTTGAATAAATTGCAAGTGCCTGGGTTTCAAATACTAGCATATTAATGCCTGCTAGTCTGATTAGTTTGTTATCTCAGATATAACATCTGCTTCACCCATGTTCTTCAAACTGCGTTCAGGTCCAAATTGCTCTTTAGACAAATAGTAATTAGACCTTCAATGAAACACTTGTTAATTGTTATAGCTTTTTCCACACACTATGGGGGCATCAAAAAGGTTTTTCATCATAAAACTCTTAGCATGGAAATAAGGCAATGGATGGGTGGTTTCTATGTTGACATTAATCATAAACTTCTTTTGATATGCTTTAATGGTTATAAGGCTATAACTAGTTGGATCATGCAAGGGTTGTGTTCATAGCTGGTTGTGGAGTTACAGATCGCTGCTTTGCTGATGTTAAATTATGTTCTGATTTTCACTGTTCAGATATGTCATTGATTCAGCTTCATGCCTTCATGTTATATTGGGATTAATTCATGGTTCTGCTTACCGTTATTTTGGGATGCTTCTAATTCTCCTGCTTTGTTTTCTTTCATCATGCTTCTAATCCATTCAAGCAGTGTTTTTCACCTTGCTGATGCTTTGTAAAAAGTCAGCTACCTCAGTGCTTGTCACCTTTAAGTTAGTTAACACGTTTAAGCCCTTCGTCCCTTAAGCAAGTTATTAGACATTCACGTACTGCATATGTGTTGACCATGAGTGAAAAATTAACCTCGTGCCTACCGATTGTGAGATACCTTGGTTAAGACCAAAAGTTTTAATATTTTTTATTTTTTTGCTTTGACGAATGTCACAACCACTTCGGAAAACAGTTGCATGTCTTTAACAAAAAAATATTTTTCCCAAAATTCGAACATGTATTCTCATTTTTACAAGGTTCTAGCTTGCTTATTTGTTATCACTAAACCCACAAACACATTGTTGCTTATCTGTTATCACTAAACCCACAAACCCCCGTTAAATCTCTCTCTCACTTTACTGTTATTTGATTCTTGAGAATTGGTTAATTCTCTAACAAACTGGTATCGAGAGCCTCCGATTTCTGGACCGTGATTCACGTTCATCTTCTCCGGCGAGTGCATACGGCCATCGCCGCCGCTGTGATTGATTGAGGCGACAGGAGCTTCCGCTTGCGATGTCGTCGTCTTCAACTGGAGGTTTCACAGCAAACATTCCCATTCATAATGGCAAGAATTGGAACAATTGGAGTGTCAAGATGAAGGCTGTGATGGGGTTCCAAGATGTTCTGGAGATCGTGGAGCAAGGGTTACCGGAACTGGCAGAAGGAGAAACAGAGGCTGCAAGAACGCAGCACAAGGAGAGCAAGAACAAAGACTTCAAAGCCCTCTGTCTATTGCATCAAGGGGTTGATGAACCTCATTTTGAGATGATTTCAAATGTGAAATCCTCAAAGGAAGCCTGGCAGATTCTGGAACAATGCAATGAGGGACAAGAGCAATTGAAGAAGGTAAAGCTTCAAACTCTTAGAAGACAGTATGAATTGATGCAAATGGAGCCTACTGAGAAGGTTACCCAGTATTTCAATCGTATTATTCGCCACAAGAATGACATGAAGGTGTGTGGCAAGACAATTTCTGATAAATCTTTGGTGGAGAAGATTCTGAAAACTTTAACACCAAGATTTGATCATATTGTCGTTGCTATGGAGGAATCAAGAAATCTTGAGACCCTGAAAGTGGAAGAACTTCAAGGTTCACTTGAAGCTCATGAGCAAAGGCTCTTAGAGAGGTCTATTGAGAAGCCTGCAGATCAAGCTTTACAAGCCCAAACCTCCAAGAAGAATAGCTATGCAGGAAAGAGCAGCTATAAAGGAAAAGGAAAAGCCAAGGATTTCTCTAAGGGTAATGGATCCATAAGCAACCAAAACAACACTGATGGTGACAAGAATGAGCAAGATCAGAATGCCAATGGTGCTAGAAGAGGTGGCAGTAATAATTGGCGTGGAGGAAGGAAGAAGGTTGATAGAAAGAAAGTCAAATGCTACAACTGCAACAGAATGGGCCATTTCTCCTTTGAATGTAAAGCACCAGCTCAACAAAGAGATCAAGGAGGAAAGCAAAGTGATGAAGCACATCTAGCCAAAGATGATTCAGAGGTAAATTTTGAAGATCAGCCTCTTACTTTAATGGCTATCACTAGTCACTCTGATGATGTTGAGATTGGAAATAATGGATCTATGATAGAAGTTGGAAAACTGTCTTTCACCTCAATGATACTCACTAGTGATCCTGCTAGTAGTAGCACAGAAAAATGGTTTCTAGATTCTGGTTGCTCGAACCATATGACTGGGAATAGACAATGGTTGATAAATTTTGATCCAAGCAAGAGAAGCACTGTGAGGTTTGCAGACCATAGAGTACTTCAAGCTGAAGGCACTGGAGACATTCTCATTAAGAGAAAGAATGGCCAGGATGCCATGATTTCTGAAGTTCTCTATGTGCCTGAGATGAAGAGTAACCTAATCAGTCTAGGACAGCTAGTTGAGAAAGGTTTTTCAATAAAGATGGGCAAAGGTTTTCTGGATGTGTTTGATCACAACATGAAGAGAATCATCAGGTCACCTCTTGCAAGAAATAGAACCTTTCAGGTCAATCTCAAGTCTATTGAATCACAGTGTATGTCAGCAGCTCTTTTGAAAGAAGATACTGAAGGTATGAAAAACGGTAGAAAGGGGGGTTTGAATAACGTTTTCAGTACAAAACTACCACCTTAAAGATTTTAACAAATCTTTTCGAGAACTAAGTGCAAAAGATAGAGATAGAAAAGCACACAAGGATTTTATCCTGGTTCACTTGATAAATCACTCAAGCTACTCCAGTCCACCCGTTAAGGTGATTTCTTCCTTCTTAGAATGAAGGCAATCCACTAATCAGGTAAGAGTTACAACTGCACTTGAAACCTACAAGTGACTAACAATTACACTGACTTAGCTCACACTAAGATTCACTCTCTTAGTCTTCTCTAGGATCCGATCAACCTTGATCTCCTAAAGGAAAATCAAACAACTGTTTGAGGTTGGTGTTTACAAGGGTTTGCTTCTGAATAAGCTGAGTGTAAACTAAATAAATTACAGGATGAAAGAAAGCTTAGAATATTTTGAATATCTTGCGCGTGTGTTGCTTCTCGTATATTTTTCTTCGCCGCTTCTTTCAATCTTCAGCCTCTATATATACTCCAAGGATTAGGGTTGAGCGTTGCATGGGAAATGCTACCGTTGGAGGGCAGTTCTGGAAAATCCAGCTTCTGCTGTGGCTGAGAACGTTAGGTAGGTCGTCAGGAAGGTACACTTGCTTTTGTACTTGGATAGCGACTTGACCTTTTAACCTAGGAGACTTCTGATCAGAGGAATACTTCATATTGGAACTTGTGAAGCCGGTTGATCAGAGTCAGAGGGAAAGCACAGATCCTCTGACCATTGTATCTTCTGATTCTGAACTCAGAGGGAAGAACATGGCCTTCAGAGTTTCTTGCTTCTGGACTTCAGAGTTTCCACTATTCAGCTTCTGGATCTTCAGAGTCTTCTACACCATCAGAACATCTGAACCTTCAGTGTTTCTTGGTTGTCAGAACTTCTGGATCATCAGAGCTTCTAGCGACTGAGTCCTCATCAGAGTTTGTATAGCTTCAGATCTTCTGAAGCTTTTCCACTGTTCATACTGAACATGGTGAATGCGAAAGCGTTGCTTGGGTTACCCTTTATACACAGTGCTTCTGATTTGTGTGAGATTGAGTCAAGGTCAGAGCCTGTAAATAGCACACTCAGAAAAACACGTTAGAGTACCACAATTGTTCATATCGAAAGGTTAACTTGTAATCATCAAAACATAGAGTTGTACTACTAGATCAAAACTTGATCTTACAATCTCCCCCTTTTTGATGATGACAAAACTAAGATTTTTGATGAACAATTCTTAAACAATAAACTGAATTCACTCAGAGTTTAGAGATATAAAAAAAAAAAAAAACTTATCCTGATGTGAATAGTTTATCTTGCTCATTCTGAATTCAAGTCACTGCTTGATTCTGAGCTTAGCTCCCCCTGAATCTAATACTTGATGAAAACGTTAGTAAAGTCTAGATTCTGAGCTAAAACATATAAGAGTTCAGAGTGAAAAGCTTATGACATAGATGAAAAACGAATAATCAGAGCGCATAAGTGATCAGAGTCATAGACAGGGTATCAGAGTCTTGGGTATCAGAGTCAACTTAGAATCACTTCAGAAGAAGTGAAATGTATTCCTTGTATTTGCCCAGTGACACATCTATGGTCATGAAGGTGGAACTCTTAAAATCTCCAAAATAAAAATAAGTCACACTAACACATCTTACACATCAAAAACTGGGTGTACTCCCCCTTTTTGTCATAAGCAAAAAGCTTGGGGTGTGAAAAACTTAGCTTGAAGTACAAGGTACTCCCCCTTAGAGAAGGTCTAAGTTTAAAAGAAGATGAAAACGATGTAAGAAACAGAGGTAGGCGATAATAAATAGAAGAGTTAAAGCAAGGGATGAACGTTTACCACCGGTCAAGTGAGTAAATAGAAGGGTCAGTTACCAAGAACTTAACCTCGAGAAACTGTAAGAGCATTAACTTTCAGAGAGAAAGTGAAACCTATATAAAGCGTTGGAGAGAAGGTAAGCTTCACATCTCGAATAATTTTCAGTAAGAAAAATGGCATCATACAGAATGGCATTAGAAGAGCTCAGAAGGAGGGCTTTTGAGGAAGATATGTTCCTCAATATTAGGCATCCCGATGGTACAAAGACCATACAAGAGCTGACGAAGACACTGCTGGAAGAAGATCTTGGTCCAGAGATGGAGAAAGATCTGAAGGAGTTCCTCTGCTTCGTGGAAGAGATTCAGGAGCTTTGCCGGCGGGAGCTGAATCTGCTGGAAGAGAAGGAGACTGTGGAAAAGAGACTTAAGACGACAGAAGATAGTCTAGAGAGAGATGAGCTGAGCATCAAACTCGGCAACATAGAGTATACACTGGATCGTCTGGAGAAGGAAAGAGTGGAGCAGCGCCAAGAATGCAGAAGAATAAGGAAGGATCCTCCGTTCTAGATATAGGGAATAATGTATGATGAAAAGAATTATGATGTAAACATAGAACAATTATGAATAAAACAGGTTTTGCAAACATATGAGACACAAATATATATAGATATATGCATATAGAATCACAAACGAACAAATGAAAATAAGTGATTAAAAAGAATAAACAGAGTTTAACAAAAAGGAAAACAAAGTAAACGAAAGAAGAAAAAGAAGAGATCCTAAGACTAAGGTTTGTCAGTGCGTCGCAGAAGTTCCATCATCATTTGCTTCATCTCAATCAGCATGGATTCATGAGTGTCAAGACGTTGTTCCATGAGGTCGAGTCTGGATGAGCTTGTCTGAGTAGAGCTGGAAGGAACGTTCTGAGCAGCTTGAGGTTCTGGAATGGAAGCAGAAGCAGCAGGAGTAAACATAACTGGTGCAAGTCGCTCTGCCTCAGCCTCAGCTTCAAGACGCTCTGCTTCAAGTCTTGCTTGTACAGCCTGAGCTGCTGCTTGACGTGCAGCTTCTTCGTCTTGTTCTTTCTTTCTCTTGGCTTCTTCAATGGCTTCAAGAAGCTTGTTTCTCTGTTCTAGTTCGTGAAGAGCCACCCTCCTAGCAAACCTTTGCTTTGCAGCCTCAATGCTCTGACTGCCCTCTGCATGCAGGAGCTGCAGCATAACGGGAAACTGAGCCACTAGCCAAGTGCTCAAATTGTTCCACTCATCAGCCACATTGTCAGCATTCTCACTGAGATCAGTCTGACCGTGCACATTGCGGAGCCTCAAGGAGGCGTCATGATTGAAAATATTGATGCACTCAGAGAGAGATGTGGGTTGAAGGTGAGTATAGGGAATGATGGAGAGGTTGGGTGCAGGAGAGGCTGGGTGATTGCTGCTATGAGCTTCAGAGGCACCTTGTGGAGAACCAATGTTAATTATGGGAGCATTGGGTTCAGAGGTTCCACGGTGAGGGTCTGAAATTTCAACCAGAGGGTGAGGTGATCTAACCGAGGATTGGTTAGACACTGATTGTTCAGGTTCAGGGTCTGGTTGAATTGGCTCTTGTTGGTCAGGGACAGGGTGAGCTTGTTGGACTAAGGGGTCTGCCTCTTGGATAGGATTGGCCAAGATAGGTTCATCTGGGTCAACTAGACGTTCAGGTCTAGGGCCAGGATATTGCCTAGGGCTTGGACATGTAAGGTAATATTCTTCCAAGGCAGATACCTTCTCTTTCCTAACCTCCATGAATTTTCTAATTGATTCAGAGGTGTTGGAGGGAGGAGAGTCAATCACATTGATGGGGAAGGATACAGGTGTGAAGGCTGATGAAGAGTCTGTATCCGTGGGTCTGACAGCAGGACGTGCTGATGCTCTGGGAGCAGAGTGATCAGACGTTCTGGGTTGTGGTTCTGTTGGGTTGGGTTCTGGTTGGTTTTGGATGATGGGTTCAGAAGGTAATGGGTCGTATGGAATGGTAAGGAGAGAGGTTGGATCTTCTGACCTAGAGGGCTGGTTCTGAAGCAAATTCCAGAGAGGTGCTTCAGTAGGAGAAGGTTGAAAGAAGGAAGATCTTGGGGAATGTGGTGGAGAGGTGGTTTGTGCGGCTGGTTGGGTTTCAGGAATAGGAGTGAGAGGATTTGAAGAGTGTTGAAGTAAGGCAGAAATTGGGAGTGCATCAAATAAATTCAAATCATCATCAGAGGTAAGTGCAGGCTTACTTGTATGTGCTGATGATCGAGTCACTCTGGCAGGAGCTTCAGTCCTTCTGACCTCTGCAGCAGCTGGTTCCACCCGAGTAGGCTTCACCACAATTCTGACCTTCTTCTGCTTCTTCTTTGGAGGACCATCCTCACTATCATCACCATCATCATCAGCAGGCTTGCTCTTCGGTTTCTTGACCAGAGGGACATCAGATTCCTCTGAGGAATCTTCCAGAACCATCTTCCTCTTAGTTTTCTTCTTTGGAGGAGAAGAATACTCTGGAGCTGGTGGAAGTCTGCTGACAAAATCATCAAGGTCAATCTCGAATCCTTGAGCCCTGAGGTCTTCAACATAGCATCTGATGGCTTCAGGATGGTCTGCTTGAGTCCACAGAGGGTAGTTATTCAGAGGCATTCTTCTTCCTCTGATCTCAGAAGATGTGTCTTCATGAGCAGGAGCAATCTTCTTCTGGATTAAGCCCATCTTCTTCAAAGAGTTGGCAGTGAAGACGTCACTGACAATTGTGCTCAAGTCCTCTGTGCAACCAGCATTGATCAAATCTTGCACCAAGTTGCTTTCAATGAGAAAGTCTGAGAGCAGCCTCCCAAAAGGGATATATTTGATTGCAGACTTGATGGAGGCTGTGGTGCGAGACTTCCGGATGCATTCCTTCAAATAGGAGAACAGGAAGTAGGGAAGGCAGATCTTCTCCTTGTCTTGAATGAAGAACAGCATCGCCTTCTGGTTGAAGTTGATGTAGTCTGGAGAACTGCCCTTTGGTCGTTGATTGATGCAGTTGAGCAGGATCTTGTGCCAGATCCTGAGTTTGGGGTGAAGGTCCATCACTTTGTAGCTCGTCTTGCCCGGTTTGAAGGTGGTGTACAGGGCCTTGTTGACTATGTCCTTGGTTCTGGGTTTCAGCTTCGATTCCGTCAGTGAGAACCGATACCCATGAGCAGTTTCTGCACCTAGCAGATTCACGAATGACTTCTCCGTGATGATGATCTTCCTACCCAGTATGTAAGAGACCACCTGAGTGTCATCACAGTCGGCGTGCTTCCAGAATTCCTTTACCAGCTTCTCATACACCGGTCCTCGAAGTCGATTGAAGTAGTTTCCCCAACCTTGAGCTTGGACTTCAGGACGAAGATCAAACCCATTTGCAGCCAAGTTGTCGAGGTTGAATCTCCATTCTGCAAGGACTTGGAGTTCCTCAGGAGGAAATACACAGTGAACGGCACAGCCCCGTTCTGCAATAGGAACAACCTGCTCTGGAGCATGAACTGGTTCTTGTGCCGGGTTCTCAGAGCCCTGTTGACCCGTTGCCAAACCGACTACCATATGAGGGAACTGAGGTGCATCTGCAGTAGATCTTCTGGTTTGTCTCACCATTTTGAAGAGGTTGAAGGTTTGAGGTAGAAGATGAAGTTTGAAGAATGAGGAGAGATCGAGAGAGAAATCACGAAGGAGGCGGTTTTGAAAAACAGAGAGTGCGAGAGTGAAAACCGGAAGTGAGAGAGAACGTGTGTGTATAGTGGGTTTTATCAAATAACCGTTGTTGATTCAAAAAGCACTTTAAGATCAACGGTTGAAAATTAAAGATAGATAGTAACAGTAAAATACACAATCACACACAGGAGATAAGCATATCTACACGCAATCATAACAGACTGTCACACGGGCACAAGGAACTATGCATCAGAAATTCTGACGCACGTGTTGTTGTCTCAGCTTCAGAGTCAGTACCAGTGGGCACACACACTCTGATTGAGTTACCTTCTGGACTAGACATCTTCTGATCAAGAAGTATCATAGTCAGAGGTTCTGATCCATCTTCACTCTGGACAAAAGTCCATGCTTAGATTTTTCAGAATAAAATTAAATCTATCTTCAGCTAAGGGCTTTGTAAAGATATCTGCCCATTGATGGTCAGTATCAACAAACTTCAGAAGAAGTACGCCCTTCTGTACATAATCTCTAATAAAATGATACTTTACCTCAATGTGCTTTGCCCTTGAATGCAAGATAGGATTCTTACTCAATGAAATTGCAGCAGTGTTATCACAATAGATTGGGATATTGCTCTCAAGGATCTGATAATCCTCCAGCTGATGTTTCATCCAGAGCATCTGAGTGCTGCATATTGCTGCTGAGATATATTCTGCCTCTGCAGTTGATAGTGCAATGGTTGATTGCCTCTTGCTTGCCCATGAGACTAGATTGCTTCCCAGAAATTGACAATTTCCAGAAGTACTTTTTCTCTCTGTTCTATCTCCAGCATAATCAGCATCACAATAACCTGAAAGCTTATACTCTGATGTTTTCTTATACATCAAGCCAAGGTTAGTGGTGCCTTTCAGATACCTTAGGATCCTCTTAGCGGCAGTTAAGTGGGTTTCCCTTGGATCTGATTGGAAACGAGCACATAAATGAACACTAAATAATATGTCTGGCCTAGATGCAGTTAAGTATAGAAGTGAACCTATCATGCCACGATAGAGCTTCTGACATACTTTACCACTTATATCTTCTTTTTCCAGAATGCATGTTGGATGCATTGGAGTCTTGGCCACTGTAGATTCCAACATATTGAACTTCTTCAGAAGTTCTTTAGTGTACTTGCTCTGATGGATATATGTTCCTTCTGGTGTTTGATCAACTTGTATTCCCAGAAAGTACTTTAATTCTCCCATCATACTCATCTCAAATTCAGCCTGCATCATCTCAGAAAATTCTTTGCATAGAGATTGATTAGCAGAACCAAATATAATATCATCAACATAAATTTGCACAATTAAGATATCATCCTTATAAGTCTTGCAAAAGAGAGTTGTATCTACTTTACCCCTTACAAACTCATTCTCCAGAAGGAATGAGCTAAGTCTCTCATACCATGCTCTGGGAGCTTGCTTCAGACCGTAGAGTGATTTCTTCAATTTGAACACATGGTATGGTTTCTTTTCATCTTCAAAACCTGGGGGTTGATGAACATAGACTTCCTCTGAGATATAACCATTTAGGAAGGCACTCTTTACGTCCATCTGATGTAGAATTATGTTGTGATTTACTGAGAAAGAAATCAATAGTCTGATTGCCTCCAGTCTTGCTACTGGAGCAAATGTTTCAGTGTAGTCTATTCCTTCCTGCTGGCTGTAGCCTTGAGCAACTAGCCTTGCCTTGTTTCTGACTACATCTCCTTTCTCATTCAGCTTGTTTCTGAATACCCATTTTGTTCCAATAACATGAACATTCTCAGGCTTCTTCACTAAGCTCCAAACATCGTTTTTGGAAAATTGATTAAGTTCTTCTTCCATGGCCAGAATCCAATCCTTGTCCTGAAGAGCTTCATCTATGGACTTGGGTTCAATTAAGGACACCAATCCTTTCAGACTCAGCAAGGTCTCTTCAGAGGGTCTGAAGGCAGATCTGGTTCTGACTGGTTCATCTTTGTTGCCCAGAATCAATTCCTTAGGATGAGCTGCAATGATTCTGCTCTTCTTCAGAGTTTGTGAGTTAGAGGGACCAGCTTCTTCCTCTGGTTCATCTTCCTCTGGCTCAACTTCCTCTGGAGCTTTGCCTTTGTCAGAAACATTAATGCTTAAATCTGCAAACTTTTCAACTAGCTTTGACTGGTCAGAGTCAAGCTTATCGTCAAATCTAACATGAATAGATTCTTCAATAGTCTTAGCATCAGTATTATAAAATCTAAAACCTTTAGATCTATCAGAATAACCAAGTAATAGACACTTAGAAGACTTAGCATCAAATTTATGCAATCTATCCTTAGTATTGAGAACATAACAAACACAGCCAAAAGGATGAAAATAAGAAATGTTGGGTTTTATGTTCTTCCACAATTCATAAGGAGTCTTATTCAGAATTGGTCTCACAGAGATTCTGTTCTGAATGTAACATGCTGTATTTACTGCCTCTGCCCAAAAGTGCTTAGCCATGCCAGTTTCTTGGAGCATGGTTCTAGCCATCTCCTGAAGAGTTCTGTTCTTCCTCTCAACAACACCATTTTGTTGAGGAGTTCTGGGACAAGAGAAATCATGTGCAATTCCATAGGAATCAAACAGACTCTCAAACTTGTCATTCTCAAACTCTCCACCATGGTCACTTCTGACACGCACAATTCTACAAGCCTTCTCGTTTTGCACTTGAGCAATGAAGGTAGAGAACACAGCATGAGACTCATCCTTACGGGTTAGAAACTTTACAAATGTCCAGCGGCTATAGTCATCAACGATAACCATCCCATATCTCTTGCCACCTATAGATTCAGTTTTCACTGGTCCAAACAGGTCGATATGCAGAAGTTCTAACGGCCTTGAGGTTGAGACAACATTCTTTGCCTTGAAAGGGACTTTTGTGAACTTGCCTTTCTGACATGCTTCACAAAGAGCGTCTGAAGCGAACTTCAGATTGGGTAAGCCCCTGACAAGGTTTAGCTTGCTCAGCTGAGAAATCTTTCTCATACTGGCATGCCCTAACCGTCTATGCCATACCCACTGCTCTTCATTAACAGACAGAAGACACTTCACATTCTGAGCCTCCAACTCAGATAATCTGATCTTATAAATGTTGTTCTTCCTCTTGCTGTTAAACAGAACAGAGCCATCGATCTGACTTACAGCCTGGCAGGACTTTTGATTGAATATAACATCATAACCTTTGTCAGCTAATTGACTTATAGACAATAAGTTATGTGTTAAGCCGTCTACCAATAAAACATTATCAATGCATGGACTACTATCTACACAAATAGTACCAGTACCAATAATTTTACCCTTTTCATTTCCTCCGAAGCCAACTTCGCCTCCAGGCTTAAGTTTCAGCTCTCGGAACTTACGCTTTTCTCCCGTCATGTGACGCGAGCATCCACTGTCCAGATACCATGATTGGTGTTTCAGTGGAGCTATCAAGGATATCTGCAACATAGATAATCTTGTCCTTAGGTACCCACTTTCTGGGTCCTCTTTTGTTAGTTACCCCAGAGGTTTTGATCACCTTGGGTGTCTCAACATAATATTTTAAAGGAATATTTGCATGATATTTAGTCATAGAGAAAGATCCCTTTTTAAGAGGGTTTTTTGCAACTTTAGCAGGTACAGGATCAGGCAATATGGTACCAGAGGGAACAAAGCATTCATACAAGGATTTAGCTTTAGACACAGAAGGCTCATTTCTAATTGGTTTAGAATAGCCAATGCCATGCATTCCATTTCTGCTTACGCCATAGATCATTGAAGCCATTAAGCTTCTATCTACGCTTTTAGCAAGGAATCTTTGAAAAGATTTTTCATACTTAGATTCATGCTTACTATCAGAGGCATCGCAGGCAATAACTTCTTCTAACTTAGCAATTTGATTCTTAAGCACAGAGTTAGAATTGACTAAAGCATGGTTATCATTTTTCAAATCAGATATGATTTTCTCATGTTCAGAAGGAGTTTTAGAAACAGCAGATAAGTTCTTTTTCAGCTTCTTATGCTTAGACAACAAGGAGTTATACTTATCCATGATATCAGACAAAGCATGTTTCAGTTCAGAGGTAGAGAAGGAAGCAAATACCTCATTTTCATCGTCTGAGTTAGGATCTCCTTCTGATTCTGAGTCAGAGTCAACAGCTTCCTTTGACTCTGCTTCCTTGTCTTTGACAATTGCCATGAGTCCTTGGACTTCACCATCAGAGTCAACATCCTCTGACTCTGATTCATCAAATGTCACCATCAGACTCTTCTTGGTCTTGAAGTGCTTCTTTGGCTTCTTGTCCTTCTTCAATTTTGGACAGTCACTTTTGTAGTGCCCTGATTCTTTGCACTCAAAGCAAGTGACTTCCTTGATTGATGACTTCTTCTGACCTGAGGATTCAGACTTTCCTCTTGCCTTTCCAGAGCCTTTGAACTTGCTCTGCCTGTGCTTCCAGATGCGGTTGAGTCTCTTGGAGATCAGAGTCAGCTCATCTTCATCAGAATCTTCTGATGCCTCTTCAGATTCTTCTTCTTCAGCTTGAAGAGCCTTTGACTTCTCAACCTTAGCCTTTTCAGATTTGGATTTCAAGGCTATGGACTTTTTCCTGAGATCTTGCATCTCTGAGCGCTTCAGCTCATGGCATTTCAAAATGCTGATGAGTTCTTCTAAACTCATATTCTCAACGTCTCTCGTGAGCTCTATTGAAGTCACCAAAGGCATCCAACTTTCAGGAAGACACCTGATGACCCTTATGACATGATATTTTGTTGTGTAGCTCTTGTTGAGAGGACGTATGCCAGCTACAAGCAGTTGAAATCTGGAGAACATTTCTTCAATGGACTCATTTGGCTCCATGATGAAGGATTCATACTTTTGGATCAAAGACAATGCCTTTGATTCTTTGACTTTCTTGTTTCCTTCATGAGACATCTTCAGAGAACCAAAAATGCCTTTAGCAAACTCACGATCTGTAATCTTCTGGTACTCCTCATAGGAGATAGCACTTAGAAGAATTGCTCTTGCTTTGTGATGTTGTGAGTACAGCTTCTTTTGATCTGCAGTCATCTCTGACCTTGGGATCTTCTTGCCATCTGCATCAACTGGACGCTCATAGCCATCCACAATAATATCCCAGAGATCTGCATCGAAACCCAGAAAGAAACTTTCCAGTCTATCTTTCCAATATTCGAACCTTTGACCATCGAACATAGGAGGCTTTGCGTTGTAACCATCTCTTTGAGTTTCACTGGTGGTGGCAGCCATTGTTTTTCACACCGGCCCGGATCACTGAACACTGTTAGGTGTGGTAATCAGAACTTGCGCTCTGATACCAATTGAAGGTATGAAAAACGGTAGAAAGGGGGGTTTGAATAACGTTTTCAGTACAAAACTACCACCTTAAAGATTTTAACAAATCTTTTCGAGAACTAAGTGCAAAAGATAGAGATAGAAAAGCACACAAGGATTTTATCCTGGTTCACTTGATAAATCACTCAAGCTACTCCAGTCCACCCGTTAAGGTGATTTCTTCCTTCTTAGAATGAAGGCAATCCACTAATCAGGTAAGAGTTACAACTGCACTTGAAACCTACAAGTGACTAACAATTACACTGACTTAGCTCACACTAAGATTCACTCTCTTAGTCTTCTCTAGGATCCGATCAACCTTGATCTCCTAAAGGAAAATCAAACAACTGTTTGAGGTTGGTGTTTACAAGGGTTTGCTTCTGAATAAGCTGAGTGTAAACTAAATAAATTACAGGATGAAATAAAGCTTAGAATATTTTGAATATCTTGCGCGTGTGTTGCTTCTCGTATATTTTTCTTCGCCGCTTCTTTCAATCTTCAGCCTCTATATATACTCCAAGGATTAGGGTTGAGCGTTGCATGGGAAATGCTACCGTTGGAGGGCAGTTATGGAAAATCCAGCTTCTGCTGTGGCTGAGAACGTTAGGTAGGTCGTCAGGAAGGTACACTTGCTTTTGTACTTGGATAGCGACTTGACCTTTTAACCTAGGAGACTTCTGATCAGAGGAATACTTCATATTGGAACTTGTGAAGCCGGTTGATCAGAGTCAGAGGGAAAGCACAGATCCTCTGACCATTGTATCTTCTGATTCTGAACTCAGAGGGAAGAACATGGCCTTCAGAGTTTCTTGCTTCTGGACTTCAGAGTTTCCACTATTCAGCTTCTGGATCTTCAGAGTCTTCTACACCATCAGAACATCTGAACCTTCAGTGTTTCTTGGTTGTCAGAACTTCTGGATCATCAGAGCTTCTAGCGACTGAGTCCTCATCAGAGTTTGTATAGCTTCAGATCTTCTGAAGCTTTTCCACTGTTCATACTGAACATGGTGAATGCGAAAGCGTTGCTTGGGTTACCCTTTATACACAGTGCTTCTGATTTGTGTGAGATTGAGTCAAGGTCAGAGCCTGTAAATAGCACACTCAGAAAAACACGTTAGAGTACCACAATTGTTCATATCAAAAGGTTAACTTGTAATCATCAAAACATAGAGTTGTACTACTAGATCAAAACTTGATCTTACAGATACATGGCTATGGCATCTCAGGATGGGGCACCTCAATTTCAAGGACCTAACCATGCTCAAAAACAAGAGTTTGGTCTCAGGTTTGCCTACTATTCATGTGCCTGATAAAATCTGTGATAACTGCATGGTTAGTAAGCAACCTAGGAATGCTTTCAGTAATTTTACACCATCTAAGGCTTTAGATATACTTCATGTAGTATATTCAGATGTGTGTGGTCCTTTTGAGGTACCATCTTTAGGAGGAAACAAGTATTTTCTCACTTTTATAGATGACTTGAGTAGGAAGACTTGGTTATATTTGCTCAAGACAAAAGATGAGACATTTGCCATGTTTAAGACTTTTAAGAATTTGGTGGAGAAACAAGCTGGAAAATCCTTGAAAGTGCTTAGAACTGATGGAGGTGGAGAGTTCACTTCTAAAGAGTTTGATGTCTTCTGTAAAGAGCATGGAATCATACATGAAATCACAGCTCCTTACACCCCTCAGCATAATGGGATAGCAGAAAGAAGGAACATGACTATTCTTAATATGGTAAGGAGTATGTTGAAATGCAATAACTTGCCACATTCCTACTGGGCAGAAGCTGCTTCTACTGCTGTGCATGTTCTGAATAGATGTCCCACCAAGAGCTTACAGAATAAAGTTCCTGAGGAAGCTTGGTCAGGGTTCAAACCTTCTGTAAGCCATTTCAAAGTGTTTGGTTGCCTAGCCTATAGACACATTCCTGATCAAAGAAGAAGAAAGCTTGATGACAAGAGTGAGATGCTTGTTTTTGTAGGATACAATTCTACAGGATCCTACAAGTTGTATAATCCTATGACAAAACAGCCCATCTATAGTAGAGATGTCCATTTTGACGAGACAACAACCTGGTATGAGAAAAGGAAGATGGTTTCAGATGTAGCTCCCACTTCAGTTCAATTAGAGTTGGAGGATGGTGATCAACAAAGTCAGTCACAAGTACCAACTGCAGAGGCATTGTCACCTGTAATCTACACACCTCAAACACCTAATAATAGACCTTCTAGACTGAAGAGCTTGCCACCAAGATTGAGAGACTATCAGTTGTTCTCAGCTGACACAGTCAGAAGCGATGAAGACATGATACAACACATGGCATTCCTTGCAGATACTGAGCCTGTGAGTCTTGAAGAGGCCATGCAAAGCAAGACATGGAGAGCTGCAATGGGTGAAGAACTGAAGTCCATTAACAAGAACAAGACCTGGGAGCTAGCTGACTTACCTCATGGAAAAACACCTATAGCAGTCAAGTGGGTGTTTAAAGTGAAGCTGAATTCTGATGGCTCAATTGCAAAGCACAAGGCCAGGCTTGTGGCAAAAGGTTTCATGCAGAGGGAAGGACTGGACTATGATGAAGTGTTTGCCCCAGTAGCAAGGATTGAAACAGTAAGGATCATCATTGCATTAGCTAGTTGGCATGGTTGGAGCTTATCTCAATTGGATGTCAAGTCAGCTTTTCTTAATGGACCTCTTGATGAAGAGGTTTATGTACTTCAACCTCCTGGATTTGAAGTAAAGGGACAGGAAGACAAGGTGCTGAAACTGAGAAAGGCTCTATATGGGCTTAAGCAGGCTCCAAGAGCCTGGAATAGAAGAATTGATAGCTTTCTGTCAAGTATAGGCTTCAATAGATGCACTGTGGAACATGGTGTATATGTAAAATTCCTTGGGAGTTATGGTGTTCTTTACATTTGCTTGTATGTTGATGACTTGCTCATCACTGGGAACATCTCCAAGGAAATTGAGAATTTGAAGCAACTTCTGAAGAATGAATTTGAGATGACAGATTTGGGTTTGCTCTCCTACTTTCTTGGTATAGAATTTACAAAGACTGATCAAGGTGTGTTCATGGGCCAAAAGAAGTATATTTCTGAGGTCCTTAAAAGATTTCATATGTGGGGTTGTAATTTAGCTGAAACACCTGCAGAGACAAACTTGAAGCTTGGTATGTGTGAAGAGGAACAATCAGTAGATGGCACCTAATTCAGGCAAATGGTTGGGAGTCTCAGATATGTGTGTCACACAAGACCTGAAATTGCTCATAGTGTTGGCATTGTTAGCAGATTCATGAGCAGTCCTAAATTCTCTCACCTTGCTGCAGCCAAAAGAATTCTGAGATACCTTAGAGGAACATTGGAGTATGGAATCATGTTTCCTCATCAAGGTAAAAGAGATGAACTGGAGTTTATTGCTTATTCCGATTCAGATTGGAGTGGGGACATATTGGATAGAAAAAGTACAATAGGATATGTGTTTCTTATAGCTGGAGCACCAGTGTCTTGGTGTAGTAAAAAGCAATCTGTTGTTGCTTTGTCATCCTGTGAAGCTGAGTACATTGTTGCATGCTCAGCAGCTTGTCAAGGGATCTGGTTGTCTTCTCTACTTGAGGAACTGAAGGCAGGTTTTGGCTCAAGTGTAAACTTGTTGGTTGATAACAAATCAGCCATAGACTTAGCAAAAAATCCTGTATCACATGGTAGAAGCAAGCATATAGAAACTAAATTTCATTTCCTGAGACAACAAGTGGAGAAGGAGAAGATTAAGTTGGAACATTGCAGAACTGAAGTTCAACTTGCAGACATTCTAACTAAACCTTTGAAGATTGATCAATTCAAGAAATTGAGGGATCTGATTGGAGTAACAAGGCTAGTCAAGCATTGAAGACAAGGAGTTTTTTTTACACAATCTTACCGTGGTTTTTTTTTTCCTTTGTTGTATAGTGTTTGACCAGTTCTTGTAATTTCTTTGTCTAGATCATTTACATTACAGGGGGTGTTGAGAGTAATGTAAATAATAAAGGGTTTAGGGTTAGTCAATTAATCATTGGATTAATTGGGCTTTTAATGTGTTGACTAAATGACTATAAATAGGGAAGTCATTTAGTTGTGTAATATACTGATATGCATTTAGTGCATTTGTGAAAATAAAGCTTGGGTCCCCCGTTAACTCTCTCTCTCACTTTACTGTTATTTGATTCTTGAGAATTGGTTAATTCTCTAACACGATCACACTCTTCCTTTATCAAATTCATATCCGCAGCCATTCTCGCCTGTGGTATTCACCAACCCATCAGAACGCTTCGTCTCAGTGTAATATGCCCAGTTTCCCAGATATGGTTAAACGCTGCAAGAGAGCGCAAAGTTCAGAACCTCGACATCCATGTTAACCTTGGACAGAACTTGCCGTGCAACATTTTCAGCATCACAACTCTTGTTGTTCTTAAGTTACATCAGGCAACTTTTGATGCCTTTTCTTCTGTTGTTGAGCTTCCCTCACTCAAAGTTCTGCATTTGCACTTCATTGGTTTTTTTAAGACTCAGCATTTTATTGAGCTTCTCAATGGATGTCCGATTCTTCAAAATTTGGTAGCAAAGCATACCAGTTTTTATTATGATGACCCTTCATTCGAGGGGAAAGTTAAAAGCTTATCAAAGTTAGTCAGAGCAGATGTTTCACTCATGATGGCAGATTCTATTCGATGTTTTTATTTTTATGAGTTACTGCGCTTAGACAAGGTTTATAATTGTAATCATGTTTTAGTTTATTATTTGTTTTCTTTCTTTAATGTTCTGAATTTTGCAGTTCTGCGATGCTGCCATTCCTATGTTTCCCAATTTAATTCATATGGAGCTCATCTTGGGAGGCAATCTTAAATGGGAATCAATGCTTCATTTGCTCAACCATTGCCCTCAACTTCAAACTTTTGTCCTTCAAAACCTATGTTGTGCTGCTGGCAAGGTTTGGCCAAACACACCTGTTGTTCCAGAATGCTTTTCTTCACAGCTCAGGACATGCCGTTTTACTATGTTTCTAGGCACAGAATATGAGATGACATTTGCCAAGTTTGTTATGCAAAATTCAACATTTTTGCGTTCCATGACAATTTTCACTTTCCCTTACCTATCTCATGAGAAAATTCTTAAAATGAGAATAGAATTGGACTCGTGCCCAAGGAGCCCAAGGAGCTCTGCAGCTTGTGATCTTTTATTTATGTAATTTTTATGCTTGTTAGTAGGGTAAAATTATTTCTAGATTACTGCATTTGTATTTAGTTCACTAGTTGGTTTTGGTCCTTTTTTAAGGACATAAACTGTGTGTTGTTTTGGCACATCCTTGTGGACTCTTCTCAATTGCTTATCTGATGCAGTACAGTAATGTTCATCTATGTAACAGAAACTGAAATATGAATAGATTCTTAATCTACCTATGTGGATGTGTATCCATGTCAGTCTTAGCCCTTTTAATTGACATAGTAGAGGAGAAGTTGAGGAGTTTCTATTTAAAAGTTATCACAAGAACAACTTTAAAATAATTAACAGCACTTGAGATTAATTATTTAAGCCTGAAAAATTACTGGTTGAACCTGCCTTGATTAAGATGCTCTCAACTTCTCCTATGTTAACTGACTTGCGTGTGAGTATTCTACCCACAGGGTTCTCTTTGCTAGCTGCCGACTCTCCGTTTCTTGGCTTCTTGAATTGGACAATTTCGTGAAGATTAGAGTAAGTGTGCCTATTATCTAGCATTCTTCAATGTTGAGGCCCCCTATAGATCTCTTACTCTTTATGGGGATTGAGATCTTTGATTATGCTGGCTTTGGTAGTTTTTGAAAAATATATGAAACCCATGCACCATTAATTTTACCTGTTTTAGCTATTTTTTTGGTTATGTCAGGGTGAAATTTGGATTTTAAGAAAGGTGAACTTGAGTTAAAATTATCTTCATTTTCCTTGAGTACATTTGGGTTTCAACTGACCTAAATGTTCTCCTTTGCGCCCAAGAATAACAGAAAGAAACTGAAATATGAGTAGATTCTTAAACTAACTATGTGGATGTGTATCCTTTTGAGTCTTAGCCCTTTTAATTGACGTAGCAGAAGGGAACTTGAAGAGTTTTTATTTAATTCCACCATGCTCTCCGTTTCTTCCACCTCTAGCTGCACAATTGCTCCATCCTGACTTACTTCTGCTTCAACCCTTCACAAGGTTATTTCCCCGTCCAATTCTGGAGGGGAGAATAGCTCTGGATGCTTGAACTCTCTAGCTTACTAACTAAGAAAACAAACTTCCAGGAAACTCATTTACAACAAGGCCATAAGAATTTCGCTCTATGTCATTGTTTTTCTTCTTCAGAATGAACACTGAAATTGTGCTTAAGATTTAAGAAAATACTCTAGTCTCACAATTGCTTCACTCACAATCTTCCTTATGCAGAGCATCACTCTGACAAAAAGGAAACAAACACTCTAGCTCTCTTAGGGAAAACCTCTAATAGTTGTTGCCAGTTATCTTTCAGGTATAGGTTTTTTTGTTCAAATAATCTCGAACTGGACAGTTTCGTGAAGATTAGAGCAAGTGTGCCAATTATCCAGCACTTCTTGAATGTATTCACTACTATGATTGAGATCCCCTTAGATGTATGTCTTTCAAGTATAGTTTGAGGGCTTTGATGGTGCTGGCTCTGGTACGGTGGCTTTCGAAAAATATAAGACACCCAGGCCCCATTAATTTTATGGTCAAGCAATTTGATGTGATCTTTTGAGCATATAGTCATCCCTTAAACATGGAGCCACCCTGCTCTTTTTGTAGCACCTGGAAGGTAAAAAATGCCTTGTTAATTGCTTTTGCTGTTTAATGTGAAAATCCAATTGTATAGCTATATACACCTTGGCAATCTTGTCTCATATATTTGATGGCGTTAGCTTAAACTGTTAACTCAAAAGGATTAAACCATGATAGTTGCTACCTTTTTAATATTCTTTCCATGTCATTCATGCTGGAGATTTTATGTGCTAGTTCATTAATGATCAATATCTGCTAGTTAACTATATGTGCATGTGCCCAGAGGAAGTTGATATTGAAGGGATTGCAAACATTCTTGCCTATTTATGAGGGGAAACAAGTTGGGCGAAATCAATGTCTGAGGTGGTATATTGATAACCTTGATGAGGTGTATAGGGGTCAAATGGGATGGGCCAAGTTTCATACTACTTTCAATATACGGCAAGTAGAATCTGCGGCCGTAAAACTTTACATGGCAGAGTGCATGGGTTGATGAGATGGTTGCCGCCGTTTTGGAAATGCAAGCACATGAGATAATAGCAGAGGCACAGATTTATGACTCTGTTTTAAGTAAATCGGAGCCAGAACAGAGGATTGAGGCAGCGTTTGATATTACTCCAACTGCAGCTTCAAAAAACCAGCGTAAATCAGACATGGTGTTGGGACATGAGAAGAGGCAACGAGGACGACCGAGGAAGGTTAAGAAATTCGTAGCGGTGGAGACAGTGAAGCAACCGCGAGGAAGGCCGCGTAAAACTCATATGAACTCGGAGGCAGCGAAGCTAGGTAGCTATGGGGATGCGTTACAACTTGATCATTATGGTCCACAGGGGGTGCAGACCCGAGCAAGGCGTGCCTGCGTGCCGGGATGCTCTTTGACTGCCCGGAGGAAATTGCGATTCAAGGCTTGGCGGAGCAGTTTGGTTATGGACGTAGAACTTAATTATTCTTGATGTGGTTCGTTAGGGATTGGGGAATTCTTTGCAGAGGAGAGAAGAGGAGACAACAATAGCAAATATTAGGCCAGAAGTGGTTTTGAAGAATGATTGTATTCGTTATTGCTAGACGAGAGGGTTGGCTCTGGGAAGGTGGAGAATTTAGAATGCTCGATTGCTCATCTTGGAGGAAGAATCATCAATTATTTAACCCTTTTACCAATTTTTGGCTCAAGCTATCTTCAGAAATTTTAGTGTGCAGAATTAGAATTGTGATTGAGCACACAAGCTGTCAAGTTCGTGCTTCTTAACAGCCCTTCGCAATCTGATTTTCTACGTGGTTGTTTTCTCGTGTTCTTTGTGCCCTTTGTTGGCATCTTTATTTTGGTCTTGTGCCTTGCGAGAGGAAGGATGCTCTTTTGGGCCAAGTGTTGTTGCTGATTTTCGAAGGGTCCTTTCTTGGTTTGAGTTGCTGCTCCTTTTTGGAGGACAAGGTTTTAATTGGCTGATGAAGGTTTGATAATTTGGGATGTTAGCGAATTTAATTTTGTTGTATTTGTAAGGGAGCAGGGCTTTGCTATTTGTGTTTATATAGATTATATAAGAAAGGGTGGTGCTAAAATCTGGTTCGTTGACGATAAATCATCCTGGTTTAGATGTAGTTCATTTGCTGATGTAGTGAAGTCTAGTGGTCTGGGGCATTATGTATTATTAGGTACTTTAGGGAGTAGTGAACTATTTTTTCTTCACTAGGTTTTTATCCCTTACGAGTTTTTTCTAATAAGGTTTTAATAAGGCACTCTCTCTATTTTTTTTTGGCTTTTGTGGGATATGATCCATCGTTCATCTATTTCATGGGAGGATTGTTCCCATGTACTTTTCTTATTCAATAACATCTTTCTTTTGCTTTCAAAAAAAATAAAATAGTAAAAATAAACTGAAATCTGGTTTGTAGAAAATAATTTTTTTGAACGTGTACATAAATAAATTTTTTATTTTTTTTGAAACTGTGTATATAAATAATTACTAAATAGTAAAAAATTGGTTTGTATAAAATAAATCAACTAAAATTTGAAAAAGCCCAACAGATTTGAAGTCCAACAAATTTAACCTGGGGTATATCGGTGAACACATGATATAATAGAACCTTAATAAAACCCTAGAGTCGATGAAATATTCAGTGTGAACGTTGAGTGTGGAGTAGACATATTAAACTTGCCATGGTTGATAGGGTTAGCAGTTTACCAGATGAAGTTCTCTGTCACATTCTCTCGTTTCTTCCAACCGAAGATGTTTTTGTGACAAATCTTGTGTCCAAGAGATGGAGACCACTCTGGCTTTCAGTCCCTACTCTCGACTTAGACGAGATAAGATGTAGTCGACGTGATATACGTTTGGTAGGATCGCACTCTTCCTTTATGGAATTCGTAGACGCATCCATTCTTAGCCCTTTTAATTGACGTAGCAGAAGGGAACTTGAAGAGTTTTTATTTAATTCCACCATGCTCTCCGTTTCTTCCACCTCTAGCTGCACAATTGCTCCATCCTGACTTACTTCTGCTTCAACCCTTCACAAGGTTATTTCCCCGTCCAATTCTGGAGGGGAGAATAGCTCTGGATGCTTGAACTCTCTAGCTTACTAACTAAGAAAACAAACTTCCAGGAAACTCATTTACAACAAGGCCATAAGAATTTCGCTCTATGTCATTGTTTTTCTTCTTCAGAATGAACACTGAAATTGTGCTTAAGATTTAAGAAAATACTCTAGTCTCACAATTGCTTCACTCACAATCTTCCTTATGCAGAGCATCACTCTGACAAAAAGGAAACAAACACTCTAGCTCTCTTAGGGAAAACCTCTAATAGTTGTTGCCAGTTATCTTTCAGGTATAGGTTTTTTTGTTCAAATAATCTCGAACTGGACAGTTTCGTGAAGATTAGAGCAAGTGTGTCACGACCCAAAATCCTAAGCCGTGACCGGCGCACAGACTAACACCCTAGTCTGGCAAGCCTGTTCCTCACAAAATCATTTTCCAAAGTGTTTTCCAAAAATTATACATGTTGCTCTATATTTTAAAAATAATTCAACAAAACCTCCTTTATAATATCAACATTTCCAAAACAATAAACCTGCCAAATGGTTTTCATCATAACCAAAATTTCTTAAACAAAATAATAAATAACAATTCAGAATCAATCCACCTAAGACTCCCTATAGCTGCAGATAACTACAATCAAATAAAGACACCAATCGAGCCACCAACCAAAGGAGGCCTACCAATAAGAAAACTGAAAGATCTGAATCTGACAACAATCCGCTACTCAGTTGCCTGAAAATCTGTGGATGAAATAAGGAATGGGGTAAGTCACAAAGACTTAGTGAGGATTTAACAACCACCATGAACAGGAAAGGGGAAACATATGAAGCACGAGTTTTTCACTATCAGATCAGAGTGTATAATATATATAATATTAATAAGAATCATTTCAAATAAGAGATGATCAAACTGTCAAGTTTATAAATAACCATTTCAATGAAACTGAATAAAAATCATGTCGATAATATGAAAGCATTTCAAAATCAGAAATATAATTTAATAGGGTCACACATGTAGAACCGTGAGGCGGCTCCATCTCGTTGATAGCCCTCTCCTCCTAAGGGATGGCCTCTCCGATAGGGGCGGCTCCATCTAACGGATAGCCCTTTCCTCTCTCATAACACATGTCGCATCGTATCATATCATCGGGGGAAGCTACATCTCGTTGATAGCCCTTTCCGTGCACTGGCGGCTCCATCTAACGGATAGCCCTCTCCTCCCGGAATCAAGCTAGCTAGGTGCACCTAGGTCGTTACCTCCGTTAACGGCTACGGGGTTCTAACAAGGATCCCCAAAACCGTTTTCTCAAACCAGTTCAAGTCTCGTCAAAGTCTCATAATCAACTTTTCAAGTTCACAATCTCAGTTTCACA
Organism: Lotus japonicus; assembly: GCF_012489685.1. NCBI lineage: Eukaryota > Viridiplantae > Streptophyta > Magnoliopsida > Fabales > Fabaceae > Lotus > Lotus japonicus. The sequence goes on along the minus strand of NC_080041.1, from coordinate 117,347,240 downwards.
TAATTTCCAAAATCAAAGCAATATGATTTATTTTCTCATGTCAGTTCATAATCAGGATCAAACTAACTTCATAAAACCAGCTTTCAGATAATTCATGAACGGTAAAACATGTTTCCCCAATTTTCAAATGAATAGGTAATATACCAAAATAATTAAAAATAGCAATTATAGAGTAATAAAAGTATGCCACAATGATTGAAAACCACTCACAACTATGACGAATCAACTGAACCGCTCACAACAACTTCACGTCGACTGAACGAACCACTAGCCGTCAAATCTGAACACCAAAACTAACTTCAACCTTCTGCAATAATTATCTTATGTTATACTATCTGTGAGAAACTACGAAATTCTCAATTATGAAATCAAAGCCCTAAAAATATTTCTTCTTAATTCTAACATAACAGTGGGTAACGGGATATACCTCAATAAAATAGGAAGAACAATTCTGAAGGGGTGGGTACTCTTTTCCTCCCTTAGAACACAAACCCTAACTTCCAAAGTCATGCTAAAAAATCATCCACTGGCAGAATAATTCCTCTCTACACCAGCATCTATTTAATGGTGGGTACCGTGTGATTTTCCGAAGAAGAAAGAAAGAACACGAGAGGAGCAAATGAGGACAATTGATTGTCACACACAAGCAAATGAAGAGGTTTACGAGGGAGAGGAGAAAGACTAGGTTTTCTATTTAGGATTTGGTATAGAAGTGGGGGTGGGGCTACGGGGTTTATTCACTCTGTAGGTTAGTTTTTTGTTTTTTGTTTTCTTTCTTTTTATTCTATCTCCTTATGCTTTGTTTCTTATATTTATATAATTACTATTATTGCATTATCTTTTTTTTTTCTTTTATAAAAACACGGATCGTAACAATCTTCCCCCCTTAAGGAAAATTCGTCCTCGAATTTTGATGTTTGAACTTACCTTGAGTTCCCAATAGCGAGAAATACTTCTCACGCATAATTGTCTCACTTTTTGAAGTAGTTTCTTGTTAAAGAACTTTCAGTGAACCAACATCTAGACATTCCACCTTAACCATGAGTACAAGATGCCCAATATAAGATAATCACTCATCTAACTGTACATTCCCATGAAGAAAATGTAAGAAGAATCATATCAGTATTTTCGAAGCGTAGAAAAATGAAAGACGGTATAAATTGCAGAAAGACGTCTGCGGAAGTTTCAATCAATAAGCTACAACGCCAACCCTCTCTAAGACCTGAAACAGTCCCAAGAATCTTGGTCTCAGCTTTCCATTTTTTGCCAAAACATAATACTTCTTTCATTGGAGAGACGCGTAAGAACACATGATCACCAACTTCATTCTCTAAAGGACCTTGCCTCCTATTAGCATAAGACTCTTGCATACTCTAAATTGTAACCAACTGATTTCGAACCATCTTAACCTTTCTTTACTGTATCTTGTATAAGTTATGAGCCTACAAGCTTAGCTCCTCCAACATCAAACAACCTATTGATGATCTGCATCTCCTACCATACACGACCTCAACTCTACAATCTTAATGCTGGACTCGTGGCTGCCATTATAGGAAAATTCCATTAAAACAAGCTCAAATCCAAAGTCCTAATACATTATAAAACACGAGCATAAACATATCTACCACGGTCTGAACAACTCTCTTAAATTAGCTATGAGTTTTAGGATAGAAAGTTGTACTCAAATTTAAATGAGACCACACAACAACTTTGAAAGTCTTCTAAAATAGTGCACTCAATTGAGCTCCTTGATCTGAAATTATAGACACGCTTACGCCATGCAAGCAAATGATCTCATCCAAGGTAATTCTTAGTATACAGAGTCGTAGTATAAATGCTATTCATAAGCAAGAAGTGTTCATACTCCATCAATACAAAATCACGACGCATTAAATTTCTAAGCAAACTTACCCCCAAGTTCATACTAGTCCCTTCTCACTTTCTCTATGGTATCTTAAATAGATTGAAGCAACATTACTTGCTTTTGTGTTCAGCCTTCCCTGCTGACTTGCTAAAACAACAATTTTTTTTTTCTGTCTTTCTTCGTCATTTCCCACCAATAAAACCTTTCACACCTCGATACATTTTACTAGAACCTAAATGAATGGTGAAAGAATAAATATTGAGCATTCTCTAATATTTTCCTCCTCAAACTAGCTGCATTAGGCACACCCAACTATCTACAAGTTGTAAAACCTCATCAAAGTCTATTGAAAACTGAGAAAGCCCCTTTAACATTCTCTTCCATCTTCACTAATTCAGATCTTGACATTGAGTTTGTCTAACCACATCAATCAAAGTAGAACGGACTAGCATGTGAGTCAACACACAACAATGAGTTGAAATGGGCAAAGCCCAAACTGTACTCTACTATCAACAAGCTTCTAGAGTTCTTTTTTTTTTTATCCTTAAAAATACACAAGAATAATCAATAAGCACAATCACTAAATAATCCAAGGATGAATGCAGTTCATTAATCCATAAAACCACAGTGGCATCACTAAGTACAAAGGCATGAATAATAAGTAACTCGTTGTCACCCCTAAAACAACTCAAGAACTCTCATCTACACCACTTTAGCTAGTGATCTTAGTGCGCAAACCATTCCTCTTGTTTACCCAAAGTATACTTGATCAAGTGAGTTCCAAGATTGCCGGTTTTTTTTTTCCTTCAAAACTAGTCAGCTTTTGCAGCCGATCAATAACTCATCAACACGAGGTAAATGCTAATTTCCTTTTTTTTTTTCATACTATCCAACCTCCTATAGTCAACACATAACTACATAGTTTCACCTTTCATCTGAACAAATCAAACTGGTGCTAGGGACCAAGTTTAGGGAAAACTCTATCCTCTATCGAGCGGTTAACGAGGAAATTCTTCACGAAATGCATTCAAAAAAATCATACACTACAAGAATATCTTCTAATTTCGTTTCAACCGTTAGAGTATCATTTACCGAGATCAAGTATTATTTACAACCCTTCCTTAGGAATCTTCTAGCTCCAAATGCTATGGTGTTCAACTTCACTCTCCTGAAAATGTGTAATCTCCAAATAATGTAAATCTCATTACTTTTCATGACAGTCCAAAGTATCGTTGATGAAAGATTCGTCAATCTATATCCAAAGATCACATTAAAATCGATTCATGGTTTATCTATAGATGCTATCAATAACTCTCAATCTCCAATGGATACCTTAAAAAGAATGGTGCACAAACTCAACTATCAAATGCTTCCCTAGGGGTGCAACAACGACCAACGTCTTATTCAGGAAAGAAGATAATTCACTAAGTTGACGAAAGTGATAAAAAGAGAATATCTTTAGCATTAAGCAAAACATAATCATCTCATGATCATATGAAGAGTATACTTACTGTCATTACATTGGTTACTTAAGCATCTTGATGAGTCAAAGCAAAAACTCGAGCTCCCCTCTCCTAACATATCATCGACCTCAACTACCATTTCATTTACCATAAATTTTGGTACTACACGTCCTCGGCCAAAAGAACTCATAACCTGTCTAACAAGTGTTGTAGGGGCACGCAAGATGCTAAAGCTACTCTTAATAACACTTATCCATTACTAGAGAAAGGTTGCACCACAACCACAAGGAAATTCCTCGTAATATGACATGTCCAATCGCACTAACAGCACACCTAATCATCTCCAAAGCAAGCTACGGGATGAAACTTCGCACAAGTAGGACAACGTGTAGATCTTGCGCAAAATGCTTCTAAGAATAAAAATGGATTGTAAAGACCCCTTAAATCTACTCTATGAATTTGAACAAATCATGATAAGTATCCACTAGAACCACTCTCTAGAGTCACTGTCCTCAGTCTGCCCTAGCAGCTCAAATCAATTGCTAAACTCTCTAGCTCTCTCTATTACGAAACGATTCTTGAATTTCTAGGAAAATTCATCTTATGCTATCAGAGGTGATCTCAGTGCTCTCATACGCATAAAGTCATCAATCTAATCATATACCACAATCAGAAGATAGAACTATATTAACTCTACCGCATTAATGTATGCGCATCAATAAAGAACCAATATTCCTTTGTGGATCCTTACTTGCATGTGTAAAGTAGGAGAACTAATTAGCTACACAAAACCAATCACTGTGACCTCAATCTGTCTAGTGACACCTACTTGTTGTTACTTTCCTCTGTCTAACCTCTAACTGACTCTCATAAATTTTCTTATGTGGGTTCCCTTATTGCTGTCCACCAACCACTCCAACACGTTATTTCAAATCATTTTATAATTCCTTCGTACCAACTATAAGCTCTAACATCCCTGAATTCCATAACCTGGATTTTTTTTTTGGTTACAAGGAGAGGACAAGCCCCCCATAACCTCAATATAAGCACGTTAATATTGGCTACAACAACAAACAACCAACGGCTACAGGAAATGGTCCTTCGCCTAAACCACAACGCCGACCACGACCTGCTTTAAGAGGATCCTAGTAAGTTAACTCATCTTATAATGAAAATCCTAATTAAGGTGGCATCCTCACTGAACAAAGAATATTCGTCAAACATAACACATGACTCGGAATTCAGTGAATGAGGAACGAACTCAAATCACAATATAGAAACAACTTTAGAACACTCATGAGGCGTTAATAGCATCTTTGAAGTAAGTTGTGCCGCGGTTCACAATTTACTAGAAAGATTCTATCTCTTCCTCATGTCTGCAGCTATTAGGACCTACAGCCAAAGCTCTGATACCAACTTTGTCACGACCCAAAATCCTAAGCCGTGACCGGCGCACAGACTAACACCCTAGTCTGGCAAGCCTGTTCCTCACAAAATCATTTTCCAAAGTGTTTTCCAAAAATTATACATGTTGCTCTATATTTTAAAAATAATTCAACAAAACCTCCTTTATAATATCAACATTTCCAAAACAATAAACCTGCCAAATGGTTTTCATCATAACCAAAATTTCTTAAACAAAATAATAAATAACAATTCAGAATCAATCCACCTAAGACTCCCTATAGCTGCAGATAACTACAATCAAATAAAGACACCAATCGAGCCACCAACCAAAGGAGGCCTACCAATAAGAAAACTGAAAGATCTGAATCTGACAACAATCCGCTACTCAGTTGCCTGAAAATCTGTGGATGAAATAAGGAATGGGGTAAGTCACAAAGACTTAGTGAGGATTTAACAACCACCATGAACAGGAAAGGGGAAACATATGAAGCACGAGTTTTTCACTATCAGATCAGAGTGTATAATATATATAATATTAATAAGAATCATTTCAAATAAGAGATGATCAAACTGTCAAGTTTATAAATAACCATTTCAATGAAACTGAATAAAAATCATGTCGATAATATGAAAGCATTTCAAAATCAGAAATATAATTTAATAGGGTCACACATGTAGAACCGTGAGGCGGCTCCATCTCGTTGATAGCCCTCTCCTCCTAAGGGATGGCCTCTCCGATAGGGGCGGCTCCATCTAACGGATAGCCCTTTCCTCTCTCATAACACATGTCGCATCGTATCATATCATCGGGGGAAGCTACATCTCGTTGATAGCCCTTTCCGTGCACTGGCGGCTCCATCTAACGGATAGCCCTCTCCTCCCGGAATCAAGCTAGCTAGGTGCACCTAGGTCGTTACCTCCGTTAACGGCTACGGGGTTCTAACAAGGATCCCCAAAACCGTTTTCTCAAACCAGTTCAAGTCTCGTCAAAGTCTCATAATCAACTTTTCAAGTTCACAATCTCAGTTTCACATAATTTCCAAAATCAAAGCAATATGATTTATTTTCTCATGTCAGTTCATAATCAGGATCAAACTAACTTCATAAAACCAGCTTTCAGATAATTCATGAACGGTAAAACATGTTTCCCCAATTTTCAAATGAATAGGTAATATACCAAAATAATTAAAAATAGCAATTATAGAGTAATAAAAGTATGCCACAATGATTGAAAACCACTCACAACTATGACGAATCAACTGAACCGCTCACAACAACTTCACGTCGACTGAACGAACCACTAGCCGTCAAATCTGAACACCAAAACTAACTTCAACCTTCTGCAATAATTATCTTATGTTATACTATCTGTGAGAAACTACGAAATTCTCAATTATGAAATCAAAGCCCTAAAAATATTTCTTCTTAATTCTAACATAACAGTGGGTAACGGGATATACCTCAATAAAATAGGAAGAACAATTCTGAAGGGGTGGGTACTCTTTTCCTCCCTTAGAACACAAACCCTAACTTCCAAAGTCATGCTAAAAAATCATCCACTGGCAGAATAATTCCTCTCTACACCAGCATCTATTTAATGGTGGGTACCGTGTGATTTTCCGAAGAAGAAAGAAAGAACACGAGAGGAGCAAATGAGGACAATTGATTGTCACACACAAGCAAATGAAGAGGTTTACGAGGGAGAGGAGAAAGACTAGGTTTTCTATTTAGGATTTGGTATAGAAGTGGGGGTGGGGCTACGGGGTTTATTCACTCTGTAGGTTAGTTTTTTGTTTTTTGTTTTCTTTCTTTTTATTCTATCTCCTTATGCTTTGTTTCTTATATTTATATAATTACTATTATTGCATTATCTTTTTTTTTCTTTTATAAAAACACGGATCGTAACAAAGTGTGCCAATTATCTAGCACTTCTTGAATGTATTCACTACTATGATTGAGATCCCCTTAGATGTATGTCTTTCAAGTATAGTTTGAGGGCTTTGATGGTGCTGGCTCTGGTACGGTGGCTTTCGAAAAATATAAGACACCCAGGCCCCATTAATTTTATGGTCAAGCAATTTGATGTGATCTTTTGAGCATATAGTCATCCCTTAAACATGGAGCCACCCTGCTCTTTTTGTAGCACTTGGAAGGTAAAAAATGCCTTGTTAATTGCTTTTGCTGTTTAATGTGAAAATCCAATTGTATAGCTATATACACCTTGGCAATCTTGTCTCATATATTTGATGGCGTTAGCTTAAACTGTTAACTCAAAAGGATTAAACCATGATAGTTGCTACCTTTTTAATATTCTTTCCATGTCATTCATGCTGGAGATTTTATGTGCTAGTTCATTAATGATCAATATCTGCTAGTTAACTATATGTGCATGTGCCCAGAGGAAGTTGATATTGAAGGGATTGCAAACATTCTTGCCTATTTATGAGGGGAAACAAGTTGGGCGAAATCAATGTCTGAGGTGGTATATTGATAACCTTGATGAGGTGTATAGGGGTCAAATGGGATGGGCCAAGTTTCATACTACTTTCAATATACGGCAAGTAGAATCTGCGGCCGTAAAACTTTACATGGCAGAGTGCATGGGTTGATGAGATGGTTGCCGCCGTTTTGGAAATGCAAGCACATGAGATAATAGCAGAGGCACAGATTTATGACTCTGTTTTAAGTAAATCGGAGCCAGAACAGAGGATTGAGGCAGCGTTTGATATTACTCCAACTGCAGCTTCAAAAAACCAGCGTAAATCAGACATGGTGTTGGGACATGAGAAGAGGCAACGAGGACGACCGAGGAAGGTTAAGCAATTCGTAGCGGTGGAGACAGTGAAGCAACCGCGAGGAAGGCCGCGTAAAACTCATATGAACTCGGAGGCAGCGAAGCTAGGTAGCTATGGGGATGCGTTACAACTTGATCATTATGGTCCACAGGGGGTGCAGACCCGAGCAAGGCGTGCCTGCGTGCCGGGATGCTCTTTGACTGCCCGGAGGAAATTGCGATTCAAGGCTTGGCGGAGCAGTTTGGTTATGGACGTAGAACTTAATTATTCTTGATGTGGTTCGTTAGGGATTGGGGAATTCTTTGCAGAGGAGAGAAGAGGAGACAACAATAGCAAATATTAGGCCAAAAGTGGTTTTGAAGAATGATTGTATTCGTTATTGCTAGACGGGAGGGTTGGCTCTGGGAAGGTGGAGAATTTAGAATGCTCGATTGCTCATCTTGGAGGAAGAATCATCAATTATTTAACCCTTTTACCAATTTTTGGCTCAAGCTATCTTCAAAAATTTTAGTGTGCAGAATTAGAATTGTGATTGAGCACACAAGCTGTCAAGTTCGTGCTTCTTAACAGCCCTTCGCAATCTGATTTTCTACGTGGTTGTTTTCTCGTGTTCTTTGTGCCCTTTGTTGGCATCTTTATTTTGGTCTTGTGCCTTGCGAGAGGAAGGATGCTCTTTTGGGCCAAGTGTTGTTGCTGATTTTCGAAGGGTCCTTTCTTGGTTTGAGTTGCTGCTCCTTTTTGGAGGACAAGGTTTTAATTGGCTGATGAAGGTTTGATAATTTGGGATGTTAGCGAATTTAATTTTGTTGTATTTGTAAGGGAGCAGGGCTTTGCTATTTGTGTTTATATAGATTATATAAGAAAGGGTGGTGCTAAAATCTGGTTCGTTGACGATAAATCATCCTGGTTTAGATGTAGTTCATTTGCTGATGTAGTGAAGTCTAGTGGTCTGGGGCATTATGTATTATTAGGTACTTTAGGGAGTAGTGTACTCTTTTTCCTTCACTAGGTTTTTATCCCTTATGGGTTTTTCCTAGTAAGATTTTAATGAGGCACTCTCTCTATTTTGTTTTGGCTTTTGTGGGATATGATCTATCGTTCATCTATTTCATGGGAGGATTGTTCCCATGTACTTTTCTTATTCAATAACATCTTTCTTTTGCTTTCAAAAAAAATAAAATAGTAAAAATAAACTGAAATCTGGTTTGTAGAAAATAATTTTTTTGAACGTGTACATAAATAAATTTTTTATTTTTTTTGAAACTGTGTATATAAATAATTACTAAATAGTAAAAAATTGGTTTGTATAAAATAAATCAACTAAAATTTGAAAAAGCCCAACAGATTTGAAGTCCAACAAATTTAACCCGGGGTATATCGGTGAACACATGATATAATAGAACCTTAATAAAACCCTAGAGTCGATGAAATATTCAGTGTGAACGTTGAGTGTGGAGTAGACATATTAAACTTGCCATGGTTGATAGGGTTAGCAGTTTACCAGATGAAGTTCTCTGTCACATTCTCTCGTTTCTTCCAACCGAAGATGTTTTTGTGACAAATCTTGTGTCCAAGAGATGGAGACCACTCTGGCTTTCAGTCCCTACTCTCGACTTAGACGAGATAAGATGTAGTCGACGTGATATACGTTTGGTAGGATCGCACTCTTCCTTTATGGAATTCGTAGACGCATCCATTCTCAGACGAGGTATTCACCAACCCATCAAAACTCTTCGCCTTCAATGTCGTTGGCGGTGTCCAGTTTTCAAAGTTAACGAATGGTTGAAAGCCGCAGCAGACCGCAAAGTTGAGAATCTTCAATTCTATTGTTCGGCCAATTGGCAGTACTTGCCATGCACCATTTTCAGCATCACAACCCTTGTTGTTCTCAAGTTGCGACGCGTGGATTTTAGGGGGTTTTCTTCTGTTGAACTTCCCTCACTCAAAAGTCTGCATTTGGACGATCTTAGATTCTCCAAGACTAAACATTTAATAGAGCTTCTTAATAGTTTTCCCAATCTTGAAACTTTGGAAGCAAAGGATATATGGTTTCATTTTGATGACCCTTCATTTAAGGGTAAAGGGAAGCTTAAACCTTTATCAAAGCTTGTCAGAGCAGATCTTTCTCTCAATATGACGAAGAAGCTGGTAATTTATAATATTGATGAGTTTGTCCGCGAGGTTTGTATTTGGAAATAGGAGAATGAATTCAGTTTTTTATTTGTTTTCTTTATCAGTATTTCTGATAATTTAACTTTATAACTCTTGCAGTTCGGCGATGCTGACATTCCTATATTTCCCAATTTAATCCATTTTGAGCTCATCTTGGAAGGCATTGTTAAAATGGAAGCGGTGCTTTATCTGCTCAATCATTGCCCTCAACTTCAAACTTTTGTCCTTGTTGTAAAGTCTTCAAACATGGTTTGGCCAAATACACCTGTGGTTCCTGAATGCTTTTCTTCACAGCTCCAAACCTGCACTATTTATGAAGGTGCAGAATGTGAGATAACATTTGCCAAGTTTGTTATGCAAAACTCAACATCATTACGTAAAATGACTATTTTCGGCTACCATGACCTTAACCTATATCTATCTAATAAGCAAGAGGCTGGAATGAGAATAGAATTAAAATCATGCCCAAAGAGCTCTGCAACCTGTGAACTTTCATTTATGTAATTTTGTTGGTAGTTGATAATTATTTCTCGATGATTCACTTGTACTTACATATAATGTTGTGCTGGTTTTGCTGCTTTTGAAGAACATTAACTATGTGTTGTTGTTGGTACTATAATTTTTTATGATCTGATGTAGTACAATACTTTTTGAAATAGGAATAGATTTTTAAACTAGCTATGTGGATATGTATCCGTGTGAGTCTTTGCCCTTTTAATTGACTTGGAAGAGGAGATATTGTGAGTCTCATCACAAGAACAACTTTAAAATAATTAAAAGCACTTAAGATTAAATATTTAAGCCTGAAAAATTACTGGTTGAACCTGCCCTGATTAAGATACTCTCAACTGCCCATGTGTTAACTGACTTGTGTGTGAGTATTGTACCCACCCGAGTTCTTTTTGCTAGCTGCAGACTCTCCATTTCATCCAACTCTAGCTCCACAATTGATCCATCCCGGCTAACTTCTGCTTCAACCCTTCTCGAGGTTCTTCTCCAATCCAATTCTGATGGGGAGAATAGCACTGAATGCTTGAACTCTAAGAATTTCGCTCTTAAACATTTTTTTCTTGTTTAGAAAGAACACGATAACTATTATCAACAAAATACTCTTGTCTGACAAATGCTTCACTCAAAATATATAAGATAACTAGATAAGCAATGTCTCAGTCTAACTAATAAAGACTGAGGAACACTCACATTCTCCCTTATGGAGAGCCACACTCCAACAGAGTGGAAACAAACACTCTAGCTCTCTTAAAAAAAACCTCAAATGATTGTAGCTAGTTATCTTTTAGGTATAGGTTTGCTTGGTCAAATAATCTCGAATTTGACAGCTTCGTGAAGACTAGACCAGTCGTGCCTATTATCTAGCATTCTTCAATATATTGCTGCTTTGCTGTTGCAAAATTATATTCTGATATTCATTGTTCATATAAGTCATGATTCAGGTTCGTGTAATATTGGGATTAAGTCATTGATCAACTTACTAATACTTTGGGATGCTTCTAATTCTCCTGTATTGTCGGTTCTTACATCTTGCTTCTTATCCATTCAAGCAGTGTTTTTCACCTTGCTTATGCTTTGTATAGAGTCAGCCACCTCAATGCTTGTTACCTTATTATAGTGGAAACAGTACAATGTTTAGGATGAGTTTTTTTTATGGTTGTGTTTTTGAAGAATAACTTCCCACTTCTGAATGATTGCGATCGGTTTGCTTTTCTGGTTGATTGGATACACATTGAATCTACCCTTGTATACCTTCTTTTAAGATTCAAAGGAGGTTTCCACAAACCCCGTCTAGCAATTTGATGTGATGTTTTCCCCATGAGAAGAATGAACAAATTAGGTCACCCCTTAATACATTGATATAGTGTTGAATATGCCATGAGGAGGATGAAGACTCAAACATGTATCCACCCTGTTCTTTTTGTAGCACCTAGAAGGTAAAAATGCCTTGTTAATTGCTTTTCCTGTGTAGTGTGATAAATCCATTTGTATGCCTTGTTAAGTCCTTCCCTCTGCATGAAACCTTTTGCCACAAGCCTGGCCTTGTGCTTTGCAATTGAGCCATCAGAATTCAGCTTCACTTTAAACACCCACTTGACTGGACTATGATGAAGTGTTTGCCCCAGTAGCAAGGATTGAAACAGTAAGGATCATCATTGCATTAGCTAGTTGGCATGGTTGGAGCTTATCTCAATTGGATGTCAAGTCAGCTTTTCTTAATGGACCTCTTGATGAAGAGGTTTATGTACTTCAACCTCCTGGATTTGAAGTAAAGGGACAGGAAGACAAGGTGCTGAAACTGAGAAAGGCTCTATATGGGCTTAAGCAGGCTCCAAGAGCCTGGAATAGAAGAATTGATAGCTTTCTGTCAAGTATAGGCTTCAATAGATGCACTGTGGAACATGGTGTATATGTAAAATTCCTTGGGAGTTATGGTGTTCTTTACATTTGCTTGTATGTTGATGACTTGCTCATCACTGGGAACATCTCCAAGGAAATTGAGAATTTGAAGCAACTTCTGAAGAATGAATTTGAGATGACAGATTTGGGTTTGCTCTCCTACTTTCTTGGTATAGAATTTACAAAGACTGATCAAGGTGTGTTCATGGGCCAAAAGAAGTATATTTCTGAGGTCCTTAAAAGATTTCATATGTGGGGTTGTAATTCAGCTGAAACACCTGCAGAGACAAACTTGAAGCTTGGTATGTGTGAAGAGGAACAATCAGTAGATGGCACCTAATTCAGGCAAATGGTTGGGAGTCTCAGATATGTGTGTCACACAAGACCTGAAATTGCTCATAGTGTTGGCATTGTTAGCAGATTCATGAGCAGTCCTAAATTCTCTCACCTTGCTGCAGCCAAAAGAATTCTGAGATACCTTAGAGGAACATTGGAGTATGGAATCATGTTTCCTCATCAAGGTAAAAGAGATGAACTGGAGTTTATTGCTTATTCCGATTCAGATTGGAGTGGGGACATATTGGATAGAAAAAGTACAATAGGATATGTGTTTCTTATAGCTGGAGCACCAGTGTCTTGGTGTAGTAAAAAGCAATCTGTTGTTGCTTTGTCATCCTGTGAAGCTGAGTACATTGTTGCATGCTCAGCAGCTTGTCAAGGGATCTGGTTGTCTTCTCTACTTGAGGAACTGAAGGCAGGTTTTGGCTCAAGTGTAAACTTGTTGGTTGATAACAAATCAGCCATAGACTTAGCAAAAAATCCTGTATCACATGGTAGAAGCAAGCATATAGAAACTAAATTTCATTTCCTGAGACAACAAGTGGAGAAGGAGAAGATTAAGTTGGAACATTGCAGAACTGAAGTTCAACTTGCAGACATTCTAACTAAACCTTTGAAGATTGATCAATTCAAGAAATTGAGGGATCTGATTGGAGTAACAAGGCTAGTCAAGCATTGAAGACAAGGAGTTTTTTTTACACAATCTTACTGTGGTTTTTTTTTTTTCCTTTGTTGTATAGTGTTTGACCAGTTCTTGTAATTTCTTTGTCTAGATCATTTACATTACAGGGGGTGTTGAGAGTAATGTAAATAATAAAGGGTTTAGGGTTAGTCAATTAATCATTGGATTAATTGGGCTTTTAATGTGTTGACTAAATGACTATAAATAGGGAAGTCATTTAGTTGTGTAATATACTGATATGCATTTAGTGCATTTGTGAAAATAAAGCTTGGGTCCCCCGTTAACTCTCTCTCTCACTTTACTGTTATTTGATTCTTGAGAATTGGTTAATTCTCTAACACGATCACACTCTTCCTTTATCAAATTCATATCCGCAGCCATTCTCGCCTGTGGTATTCACCAACCCATCAGAACGCTTCGTCTCAGTGTAATATGCCCAGTTTCCCAGATATGGTTAAACGCTGCAAGAGAGCGCAAAGTTCAGAACCTCGACATCCATGTTAACCTTGGACAGAACTTGCCGTGCAACATTTTCAGCATCACAACTCTTGTTGTTCTTAAGTTACATCAGGCAACTTTTGATGCCTTTTCTTCTGTTGTTGAGCTTCCCTCACTCAAAGTTCTGCATTTGCACTTCATTGGTTTTTTTAAGACTCAGCATTTTATTGAGCTTCTCAATGGATGTCCGATTCTTCAAAATTTGGTAGCAAAGCATACCAGTTTTTATTATGATGACCCTTCATTCGAGGGGAAAGTTAAAAGCTTATCAAAGTTAGTCAGAGCAGATGTTTCACTCATGATGGCAGATTCTATTCGATGTTTTTATTTTTATGAGTTACTGCGCTTAGACAAGGTTTATAATTGTAATCATGTTTTAGTTTATTATTTGTTTTCTTTCTTTAATGTTCTGAATTTTGCAGTTCTGCGATGCTGCCATTCCTATGTTTCCCAATTTAATTCATATGGAGCTCATCTTGGGAGGCAATCTTAAATGGGAATCAATGCTTCATTTGCTCAACCATTGCCCTCAACTTCAAACTTTTGTCCTTCAAAACCTATGTTGTGCTGCTGGCAAGGTTTGGCCAAACACACCTGTTGTTCCAGAATGCTTTTCTTCACAGCTCAGAACATGCCGTTTTACTATGTTTCTAGGCACAGAATATGAGATGACATTTGCCAAGTTTGTTATGCAAAATTCAACATTTTTGCGTTCCATGACAATTTTCACTTTCCCTTACCTATCTCATGAGAAAATTCTTAAAATGAGAATAGAATTGGACTCGTGCCTAAGGAGCCCAAGGAGCTCTGCAGCCTGTGATCTTTTATTTATGTAATTTTTATGCTTGTTAGTAGGGTAAAATTATTTCTAGATTACTGCATTTGTATTTAGTTCACTAGTTGGTTTTGGTCCTTTTTTAAGGACATAAACTGTGTGTTGTTTTGGCACATCCTTGTGGACTCTTCTCAATTGCTTATCTGATGCAGTACAGTAATGTTCATCTATGTAACAAAAACTGAAATATGAATAGATTCTTAATCTACCTATGTGGATGTGTATCCATGTCAGTCTTAGCCCTTTTAATTGACATAGTAGAGGAGAAGTTGAGGAGTTTCTATTTAAAAGTTATCACAAGAACAACTTTAAAATAATTAACAGCACTTGAGATTAATTATTTAAGCCTGAAAAATTACTGGTTGAACCTGCCTTGATTAAGATGCTCTCAACTTCTCCTATGTTAACTGACTTGCGTGTGAGTATTCTACCCACAGGGTTCTCTTTGCTAGCTGCCGACTCTCCGTTTCTTGGCTTCTTGAATTGGACAATTTCGTGAAGATTAGAGTAAGTGTGCCTATTATCTAGCATTCTTCAATGTTGAGGCCCCCTATAGATCTCTTACTCTTTATGGGGATTGAGATCTTTGATTATGCTGGCTTTGGTAGTTTTTGAAAAATATATGAAACCCATGCACCATTAATTTTACCTGTTTTAGCTATTTTTTTGGTTATGTCAGGGTGAAATTTGGATTTTAAGAAAGGTGAACTTGAGTTAAAATTATCTTCATTTTCCTTGAGTACATTTGGGTTTCAACTGACCTAAATGTTCTCCTTTGCGCCCAAGAATAACAGAAAGAAACTGAAATATGAGTAGATTCTTAAACTAACTATGTGGATGTGTATCCTTTTGAGTCTTAGCCCTTTTAATTGACGTAGCAGAAGGGAACTTGAAGAGTTTTTATTTAATTCCACCATGCTCTCCGTTTCTTCCACCTCTAGCTGCACAATTGCTCCATCCTGACTTACTTCTGCTTCAACCCTTCACAAGGTTATTTCCCCGTCCAATTCTGGAGGGGAGAATAGCTCTGGATGCTTGAACTCTCTAGCTTACTAACTAAGAAAACAAACTTCCAGGAAACTCATTTACAACAAGGCCATAAGAATTTCGCTCTATGTCATTGTTTTTCTTCTTCAGAATGAACACTGAAATTGTGCTTAAGATTTAAGAAAATACTCTAGTCTCACAATTGCTTCACTCACAATCTTCCTTATGCAGAGCATCACTCTGACAAAAAGGAAACAAACACTCTAGCTCTCTTAGGGAAAACCTCTAATAGTTGTTGCCAGTTATCTTTCAGGTATAGGTTTTTTTGTTCAAATAATCTCGAACTGGACAGTTTCGTGAAGATTAGAGAAAGTGTGCCAATTATCTAGCACTTCTTGAATGTATTCACTACTATGATTGAGATCCCCTTAGATGTATGTCTTTCAAGTATAGTTTGAGGGCTTTGATGGTGCTGGCTCTGGTACGGTGGCTTTCGAAAAATATAAGACACCCAGGCCCCATTAATTTTATGGTCAAGCAATTTGATGTGATCTTTTGAGCATATAGTCATCCCTTAAACATGGAGCCACCCTGCTCTTTTTGTAGCACCTGGAAGGTAAAAAATGCCTTGTTAATTGCTTTTGCTGTTTAATGTGAAAATCCAATTGTATAGCTATATACACCTTGGCAATCTTGTCTCATATATTTGATGGCGTTAGCTTAAACTGTTAACTCAAAAGGATTAAACCATGATAGTTGCTACCTTTTTAATATTCTTTCCATGTCATTCATGCTGGAGATTTTATGTGCTAGTTCATTAATGATCAATATCTGCTAGTTAACTATATGTGCATGTGCCCAGAGGAAGTTGATATTGAAGGGATTGCAAACATTCTTGCCTATTTATGAGGGGAAACAAGTTGGGCGAAATCAATGTCTGAGGTGGTATATTGATAACCTTGATGAGGTGTATAGGGGTCAAATGGGATGGGCCAAGTTTCATACTACTTTCAATATACGGCAAGTAGAATCTGCGGCCGTAAAACTTTACATGGCAGAGTGCATGGGTTGATGAGATGGTTGCCGCCGTTTTGGAAATGCAAGCACATGAGATAATAGCAGAGGCACAGATTTATGACTCTGTTTTAAGTAAATCGGAGCCAGAACAGAGGATTGAGGCAGCGTTTGATATTACTCCAACTGCAGCTTCAAAAAACCAGCGTAAATCAGACATGGTGTTGGGACATGAGAAGAGGCAACGAGGACGACCGAGGAAGGTTAAGCAATTCGTAGCGGTGGAGACAGTGAAGCAACCGCGAGGAAGGCCGCGTAAAACTCATATGAACTCGGAGGCAGCGAAGCTAGGTAGCTATGGGGATGCGTTACAACTTGATCATTATGGTCCACAGGGGGTGCAGACCCGAGCAAGGCGTGCCTGCGTGCCGGGATGCTCTTTGACTGCCCGGAGGAAATTGCGATTCAAGGCTTGGCGGAGCAGTTTGGTTATGGACGTAGAACTTAATTATTCTTGATGTGGTTCGTTAGGGATTGGGGAATTCTTTGCAGAGGAGAGAAGAGGAGACAACAATAGCAAATATTAGGCCAAAAGTGGTTTTGAAGAATGATTGTATTCGTTATTGCTAGACGGGAGGGTTGGCTCTGGGAAGGTGGAGAATTTAGAATGCTCGATTGCTCATCTTGGAGGAAGAATCATCAATTATTTAACCCTTTTACCAATTTTTGGCTCAAGCTATCTTCAAAAATTTTAGTGTGCAGAATTAGAATTGTGATTGAGCACACAAGCTGTCAAGTTCGTGCTTCTTAACAGCCCTTCGCAATCTGATTTTCTACGTGGTTGTTTTCTCGTGTTCTTTGTGCCCTTTGTTGGCATCTTTATTTTGGTCTTGTGCCTTGCGAGAGGAAGGATGCTCTTTTGGGCCAAGTGTTGTTGCTGATTTTCGAAGGGTCCTTTCTTGGTTTGAGTTGCTGCTCCTTTTTGGAGGACAAGGTTTTAATTGGCTGATGAAGGTTTGATAATTTGGGATGTTAGCGAATTTAATTTTGTTGTATTTGTAAGGGAGCAGGGCTTTGCTATTTGTGTTTATATAGATTATATAAGAAAGGGTGGTGCTAAAATCTGGTTCGTTGACGATAAATCATCCTGGTTTAGATGTAGTTCATTTGCTGATGTAGTGAAGTCTAGTGGTCTGGGGCATTATGTATTATTAGGTACTTTAGGGAGTAGTGTACTCTTTTTCCTTCACTAGGTTTTTATCCCTTATGGGTTTTTCCTAGTAAGATTTTAATGAGGCACTCTCTCTATTTTGTTTTGGCTTTTGTGGGATATGATCTATCGTTCATCTATTTCATGGGAGGATTGTTCCCATGTACTTTTCTCATTCAATAACATCTTTCTTTTGCTTTCAAAAAAAATAAAATAGTAAAAATAAACTGAAATCTGGTTTGTAGAAAATAATTTTTTTGAACGTGTACATAAATAAATTTTTTATTTTTTTTGAAACTGTGTATATAAATAATTACTAAATAGTAAAAAATTGGTTTGTAAAAAATAAATCAACTAAAATTTGAAAAAGCCCAACAGATTTGAAGTCCAACAAATTTAACCCGGGGTATATCGGTGAACACATGATATAATAGAACCTTAATAAAACCCTAGAGTCGATGAAATATTCAGTGTGAACGTTGAGTGTGGAGTAGACATATTAAACTTGCCATGGTTGATAGGGTTAGCAGTTTACCAGATGAAGTTCTCTGTCACATTCTCTCGTTTCTTCCAACCGAAGATGTTTTTGTGACAAATCTTGTGTCCAAGAGATGGAGACCACTCTGGCTTTCAGTCCCTACTCTCGACTTAGACGAGATAAGATGTAGTCGACGTGATATACGTTTGGTAGGATCGCACTCTTCCTTTATGGAATTCGTAGACGCATCCATTCTCAGACGAGGTATTCACCAACCCATCAAAACTCTTCGCCTTCAATGTCGTTGGCGGTGTCCAGTTTTCAAAGTTAACGAATGGTTGAAAGCCGCAGCAGACCGCAAAGTTGAGAATCTTCAATTCTATTGTTCGGCCAATTGGCAGTACTTGCCATGCACCATTTTCAGCATCACAACCCTTGTTGTTCTCAAGTTGCGACGCGTGGATTTTAGGGGGTTTTCTTCTGTTGAACTTCCCTCACTCAAAAGTCTGCATTTGGACGATCTTAGATTCTCCAAGACTAAACATTTAATAGAGCTTCTTAATAGTTTTCCCAATCTTGAAACTTTGGAAGCAAAGGATATATGGTTTCATTTTGATGACCCTTCATTTAAGGGTAAAGGGAAGCTTAAACCTTTATCAAAGCTTGTCAGAGCAGATCTTTCTCTCAATATGACGAAGAAGCTGGTAATTTATAATATTGATGAGTTTGTCCTCGAGGTTTGTATTTGGAAATAGGAGAATGAATTCAGTTTTTTATTTGTTTTCTTTATCAGTATTTCTGATAATTTAACTTTATAACTCTTGCAGTTCGGCGATGCTGACATTCCTATATTTCCCAATTTAATCCATTTTGAGCTCATCTTGGAAGGCATTGTTAAAATGGAAGCGGTGCTTTATCTGCTCAATCATTGCCCTCAACTTCAAACTTTTGTCCTTGTTGTAAAGTCTTCAAACATGGTTTGGCCAAATACACCTGTGGTTCCTGAATGCTTTTCTTCACAGCTCCAAACCTGCACTATTTATGAAGGTGCAGAATGTGAGATAACATTTGAAGGTATGAAAAACGGTAGAAAGGGGGGGGTTTGAATAACGTTTTCAGTATAAAACTTCCACCTTAAAGATTTTGACAAATCTTTCGAGAACTTAAGTGCTAAAGATAAGAGATAGAAAAGCACACAAGGATTTTATCCTGGTTCACTTGATAAATCACTCAAGCTACTCCAGTCCACCCGTTAAGGTGATTTCTTCCTTCTTAGAATGAAGGCAATCCACTAATCAGGTAAGAGTTACAACTGCACTTGAAACCTACAAGTGACTAACAATTACACTGACTTAGCTCACACTAAGATTCACTCTCTTAGTCTTCTCTAGGATCCGATCAACCTTGATCTCCTAAAGGAACTAAACAAACTGTTTATCAAAGAATTGTTTACAAGAGATTTGCTTCTAAAAAGCTAATAGTAAACTCAATGAATTTCAGATGAAAGAAAGCTTAGAAGATTTTGAATATGTCTTGCGTATGTGAATGCTTCTTACAGCCGTTTCTTTCAGTCTTCAGCCTCTTTATATACTCCAAGGATTAGGGTTGAGCGATGCATGGGAAATGCTACCGTTGGAGGGCAGTTCTGGAAAATCCAGCTTCTGCTGTGGCTGAGAACGTTAGGTAGGTCGTCAGGAAGGTACAGTAGCTTTTGTACTTGGATAGCGACGCGACCTTTGAACCTAGGAGACTTCTGATCAGGGGAATGCTTCATATTGGAACTTGTGAAGCCGGTTGATCAGAGTCAGAGGGAAAGCACAAATCCTCTGACCATTGTATCTGTAAGATCAAGTTTTGATCTAGTAGTACAACTCTATGTTTTGATGATTACAAGTTAACCTTTTGATATGAACAATTGTGGTACTCTAACGTGTTTTTCTGAGTGTGCTATTTACAGGCTCTGACCTCAACTCAATCTCACACAAATCAGAAGCACTGTGTATAAAGGGTAACCCAAGCAACGCTTTCGCATTCACCATGTTCAGTATGAACAGTGGAAAAGCTTCAGAAGTTCTGAAGCTATATAAACTCTGATGTGGACTCAGTCGCTAGAAGCTCTGAAGATCCAGAAGTTCTGATAACCAAGAAACACTGAAGGTTCAGATGTTCTGATGGTGTAGAAGACTCTGAAGATCCAGAAGCTGAATAGTGCAAACTCTGAAGTCCAGAAGCAAGAAACTCTGAAGGCCATGTTCTTCCCTCTGAGTTCAGAATCAGAAGATACAATGGTCAGAGGATCTGTGCTTTCCCTCTGACTCTGATCAACCGGCTTCACAAGTTCCAATATGAAGTATTCCCCTGATCAGAAGTCTCCTAGGTTAAAAGGTCAAGTCGCTATCCAAGTACAAAAGCAAGTGTACCTTCCTGACGACCTACCTAACGTTCTCAGCCACAGCAGAAGCTGGATTTTCCAGAACTGCCCTCCAACGGTAGCATTTCCCATGCAACGCTCAACCCTAATCCTTGGAGTATATATAGAGGCTGAAGATTGAAAGAAGCGGCTAAGAAACTAAGAAAAAGAAATACACACGCGCAAGACATATTCAAAATATTCTAAGCTTTCTTTCATCTGAAATTCATTGAGTTTACAATTAGCTTTTTAGAAGCAAATCTCTTGTAAACAATTCTTTGATAAACAGTTTGTTTAGTTCCTTTAGGAGATCAAGGTTGATCGGATCCTAGAGAAGACTAAGAGAGTGAATCTTAGTGTGAGCTAAGTCAGTGTAATTGTTAGTCACTTGTAGGTTTCAAGTGCAGTTGTAACTCTTACCTGATTAGTGGATTGCCTTCATTCTAAGAAGGAAGAAATCACCTTAACGGGTGGACTGGAGTAGCTTGAGTGATTTATCAAGTGAACCAGGATAAAATCCTTGTGTGCTTCTCTATCTCTTATCTTTAGCACTTAAGTTCTCGAAAGATTTGTCAAAATCTTTAAGGTGGAAGTTTTGTTCTGAAAACGTTATTCAAACCCCCCCTTTCTACCGTTTTTCATACCTTCAATTGGTATCAGAGCGCAAGTTCTGATTACCACACCTAACAGTGTTCAGTGATCCGGGCCGGTGTGAAAAACAATGGCTGCCACCACCAGTGAAACTCAAAGAGATGGTTACAACGCAAAGCCTCCTATGTTCGATGGTCAAAGGTTCGAATATTGGAAAGATAGACTGGAAAGTTTCTTTCTGGGTTTCGATGCAGATCTCTGGGATATTATTGTGGATGGCTATGAGCGTCCAGTTGATGCAGATGGCAAGAAGATCCCAAGGTCAGAGATGACTGCAGATCAAAAGAAGCTGTACTCACAACATCACAAAGCAAGAGCAATTCTTCTAAGTGCTATTTCCTATGAGGAGTACCAGAAGATTACAGATCGTGAGTTTGCTAAAGGCATTTTTGATTCTCTGAAGATGTCTCATGAAGGAAACAAGAAAGTCAAAGAATCAAAGGCATTGTCTTTGATCCAAAAGTATGAATCCTTCATCATGGAGCCAAATGAGTCCATTGAAGAAATGTTCTCCAGATTTCAATTACTTGTAGCTGGCATACGACCTCTCAACAAGAGCTACACAACAAAAGATCATGTCATAAGGGTCATCAGGTGTCTTCCTGAAAGTTGGATGCCTTTGGTGACTTCAATAGAGCTCACGAGAGACGTTGAGAATATGAGTTTAGAAGAACTCATCAGCATTTTGAAATGCCATGAGTTGAAACGCTCAGAGATGCAAGATCTGAGGAAAAAGTCCATAGCCTTGAAATCCAAATCTGAAAAGGCTAAGGTTGAGAAGTCAAAGGCTCTTCAAGCTGAAGAAGAAGAATCTGAAGAAGCATCAGAAGATTCTGATGAAGATGAGCTGACTCTGATCTCCAAGAGACTCAACCGCATCTGGAAGCACAGGCAGAGCAAGTTCAAAGGCTCTGGAAAGGCAAAAGGAAAGTATGAGTCCTCAGGCCAGAAGAAGTCTTCAATCAAGGAAGTCACATGTTTTGAGTGCAAAGAATCTGGGCACTACAAAAGTGATTGTCCAAAGTTGAAGAAAGACAAGAAGCCAAAGAAGCACTTCAAGACGAAGAAGAGTCTGATGGTGACATTTGATGAATCAGAGTCAGAGGATGTTGACTCTGATGGTGAAGTCCAAGGACTCATGGCCATTGTCAAAGACAAGGAAGCAGAGTCAAAGGAAGCTGTTGACTCTGACTCAGAATCAGAAGGAGATCCTAACTCAGACGATGAAAATGAGGTATTTGCTTCTTTCTCTACCTCTGAACTGAAACATGCTTTGTCTGATATCATGGATAAGTATAACTCTTTATTGTCTAAGCATAAAAAGTTGAAAAAGAACTTATCTGCTGTCTCCAAGACTCCTTCTGAACATGAGAAAATTATTTCTGATTTGAAAAATGAAAATCATGCTTTGGTAAATTCTAACTCTGTGCTTAAGAACCAGATTGCTAAGTTAGAAGAAATTGTTGCCTGTGATGCCTCTGATTGTAGAAATGAATCTAAGTATGAAAAGCCTTTTCAAAGATTCCTAGCTAAAAGCGTGGATAGAAGCTTAATGGCTTCAATGATCTATGGCGTAAGCAAAAATGGAATGCATGGCATTGGCTATTCTAAACCAATTAGAAATGAGCCTTCTGTGTCTAAAGCTAAATCCTTGTATGAATGCTTTGTTCCCTCTGGTACCATATTGCCTGATCCTGTACCTGCTAAAATTGCTAAAAACCCTCTTAAAAAGGGATCTTTCTCTATGACTAAATATCATGCAAATATTCCTTTAAAATATTATGTTGAGACACCCAAGGTGATCAGAACCTCTGGGGTAACTAACAAAAGAGGACCCAGAAAGTGGGTACCTAAGGACAAGATTATCTATGTTGCAGATATCCTTGATAGCTCCACTGAAACACCAATCATGGTATCTGGACAGTGGATGCTCGCGTCACATGACGGGAGAAAAGCGTATGTTCCGAGAGCTGAAACTTAAGCCTGGAGGCGAAGTTGGCTTCGGAGGAAATGAAAAGGGTAAAATTATTGGTACTGGCACTATTTGTGTAGATAGTAGTCCATGCATTGATAATGTTTTATTGGTAGACGGCTTAACACATAACTTATTGTCTATAAGTCAATTAGCTGACAAGGGTTATGATGTTATATTCAATCAAAAGTCCTGCCGGGCTGTAAGTCAGATCGATGGCTCTGTTCTGTTTAACAGCAAGAGGAAGAACAACATTTATAAGATCAGATTATCTGAGTTGGAGGCTCAGAATGTGAAGTGCCTTCTGTCTGTTAATGAAGAGCAGTGGGTATGGCATAGACGGTTAGGGCATGCCAGTATGAGAAAGATTTCTCAGCTGAGCAAGCTAAACCTTGTCAGGGGCTTACCCAATCTGAAGTTCGCTTCAGACGCTCTTTGTGAAGCATGTCAGAAAGGCAAATTCACAAAAGTCCCTTTCAAGGCAAAGAATGTTGTCTCAACCTCAAGGCCGTTAGAACTTCTGCATATCGACATGTTTGGACCAGTGAAAACTGAGTCTATAGGTGGCAAGAGATATGGGATGGTTATCGTTGATGACTATAGCCGCTGGACATGGGTAAAGTTTCTAACCCGCAAGGATGAGTCTCATGCTGTGTTCTCTACCTTCATTGCTCAAGTGCAAAACGAGAAGGCTTGTAGGATTGTGCGTGTCAGAAGTGACCATGGTGGAGAGTTTGAGAATGACAAGTTTGAGAGTCTGTTTGATTCCTATGGAATTGCACATGATTTCTCTTGTCCCAGAACTCCTCAACAAAATGGTGTTGTTGAGAGGAAGAACAGAACTCTTCAGGAGATGGCTAGAACCATGCTCCAAGAAACTGGCATGGCTAAGCACTTTTGGGCAGAGGCAGTAAATACAACATGTTACATTCAGAACAGAATCTCTGTGAGACCAATTCTGAATAAGACTCCTTATGAATTGTGGAAGAACATAAAACCCAACATTTCTTATTTTCATCCTTTTGGCTGTGTTTGTTATGTTCTCAATACTAAGGATAGATTGCATAAATTTGATGCTAAGTCTTCTAAGTGTCTATTACTTGGTTATTCTGATAGATCTAAAGGTTTTAGATTTTATAATACTGATGCTAAGACTATTGAAGAATCTATTCATGTTAGATTTGATGATAAGCTTGACTCTGACCAGTCAAAGCTAGTTGAAAAGTTTGCAGATTTAAGCATTAATGTTTCTGACAAAGACAAAGCTCCAGAGGAAGTTGAGCCAGAGGAAGATGAACCAGAGGAAGAAGCTAGTCCCTCTAACTCACAAACTCTGAAGAAGAGCAGAATCACTGCAGCTCACCCTAAGGAATTGATTCTGGGTAACAAAGACGAACCAGTCAGAACCAGATCTGCCTTCAGACCCTCTGAAGAGACCTTGCTGAGTCTGAAAGGATTGGTGTCCTTAATTGAACCCAAGTCCATAGATGAAGCTCTTCAGGACAAGGATTGGATTCTGGCCATGGAAGAAGAATTGAATCAATTTTCCAAGAACGATGTTTGGAGCTTAGTGAAGAAGCCTGAGAATGTTCATGTTATTGGAACGAAATGGGTATTCAGAAACAAGCTAAATGAGAAAGGAGAAGTAGTCAGAAACAAGGCAAGGCTAGTTGCTCAAGGCTACAGCCAGCAGGAAGGAATAGACTACACTGAAACATTTGCTCCGGTAGCAAGACTGGAGGCAATTAGACTGTTGATCTCCTTCTCAGTAAATCACAACATAGTTCTACATCAGATGGACGTAAAGAGTGCCTTCCTAAATGGTTATATCTCAGAGGAAGTCTATGTTCATCAACCCCCAGGTTTTGAAGATGAAAAGAAACCAGACCATGTGTTCAAATTGAAGAAATCACTCTACGGTCTGAAGCAAGCTCCCAGAGCATGGTATGAGAGACTTAGCTCATTCCATCTGGAGAATGAGTTTGTAAGGGGTAAAGTAGATACAACTCTTTTTTGCAAGACTTATAAAGATGATATCTTAATTGTGCAAATTTATGTTGATGATATTATATTTGGTTCTGCTAATCAATCTCTATGCAAAGAATTTTCTGAGATGATGCAGGCTGAATTTGAGATGAGTATGATGGGAGAATTAAAGTACTTTCTGGGAATACAAGTTGATCAAACACCAGAAGGAACATATATCCATCAGAGCAAGTACACTAAAGAACTTCTGAAGAAGTTCAATATGCTGGAATCTACAGTGGCCAAGACTCCAATGCATCCTACATGCATTCTGGAGAAAGAAGATAAAAGTGGTAAAGTATGTCAGAAGCTCTATCGTGGCATGATAGGTTCACTTCTATACTTAACTGCATCTAGGCCAGACATACTATTTAGTGTTCACTTATGTGCTCGCTTCCAATCAGATCCAAGGGAAACCCACTTAACTGCTGTTAAGAGGATCCTAAGGTATCTGAAAGGCACCACTAACCTTGGCTTGATGTATAAGAAAACATCAGAGTATAAGCTTTCAGGTTATTGTGATGCTGATTATGCTGGAGATAGAACAGAGAGAAAAAGTACTTCTGGAAATTGTCAATTTCTGGGAAGCAATCTAGTCTCATGGGCAAGCAAGAGGCAATCAACCATTGCACTATCAACTGCAGAGGCAGAATATATCTCAGCAGCAATATGCAGCACTCAGATGCTCTGGATGAAACATCAGCTGGAGGATTATCAGATCCTTGAGAGCAATATCCCAATTTATTGTGATAACACTGCTGCAATCTCGTTGAGCAAGAATCCTATCTTGCATTCAAGGGCAAAGCACATTGAGGTAAAGTATCACTTCATTAGAGATTATGTGCAGAAGGGCGTACTTCTTCTGAAGTTTGTTGATACTGACCATCAATGGGCAGATATCTTTACAAAGCCCTTAGCAGAGGATAGATTTAATTTTATTCTGAAAAATCTAAACATGGACTTTTGTCCAGAGTGAAGATGGATCAGAACCTCTGACTATGATACTTCTTGATCAGAAGATGTCTAGTCCAGAAGGTAACTCAATCAGAGTGTGTGTGCCCACTGGTACTGACTCTGAAGCTGAGACAACAACACGTGTGTCAGAATTTCTGATGCATAATTCCTTGTGCCCGTGTGACAGTCTGTTATGATTGCGTGTAGATATGCTTATCTCCTGTGTGTGATTGTGTATTTTACTGTTACTATCTATCTTTAATTTTCAACCGTTGATCTTAAAGTGCTTTTTGAATCAACAACGGTTATTTGATAAAACCCACTATACACACACGATCTCGTTCACTTCCGGTTTTCACTCTCGCACTCTCTGCTTTTCAAAACCGCCTCTTTCTTGATTTCTCTCTCGATCTCTCTTCATCCTTCAAACTTCATCTTCTACCTCAAACCTTCAACCTCTTCAAAATGGTGAGACAAACCAGAAGATCTATTGCAGATGCAACTCAGTTCCCTCACATGGAAGTTGGTTTGGCAACGGGTCAAAGGGGCTCTGAGAACCCGGCACAAGAACAAGTTCAAGTTCAAGAGCAGATTGTTCCAATTGCAGAACGGGGCTGTGCCGTTCACTGCGTATTTGCTCCTGAGGAACTCCAAGTCCTGGCAGAATGGAGATTCGACCTCGACAACCTGGCTGCAAATGGGTTTGATCTTCGTCCTGAAGTCCAAGCTCAAGGTTGGGGAAACTACTTCAACCGACTTCGAGGACCGGTGTATGAGAAATTGGTAAAGGAATTCTGGAAGCACGCAGACTGCGATGACACTCAGGTGGTCTCTCACATTCTTGGCAGGAAGATCATTATCACTGAGAAGTCATTCGTGAATCTGCTAGGTGCAGATACTGCTTATGGGTATCGTTTCCAACTGACGGAATCGAAGCTGAAACCCAGCACCAAGGACATAGTCAACCAGGCTCTGTACACCACCTTCAAACCGGGCAAGACGAGTTACAAGGTGATGGATCTTCATCCCAAACTAAGGATCTGGCACAAGATCCTGCTCAACTGCGTAAACCAGAGACCGAAGGGCAGTTCCCCAGACTACATCAACTTCAACCAGAAGGCGATGTTGTTCTTCATCCAAAATCAGGAGAAGATCTGCCTCCCTTACTTCCTGTTCTCCTACTTGAAGGAATGCATCCGGAAGTCTCGCACCACCGCCTCCATCAAGTCTGCAATCAAATACATCCCTTTTGGGAGGCTGCTCTCAGACTTTCTCATTGAAAGCAACTTGGTGCAAGATTTGATCGATGCTGGTTGCACAGAGGATTTGAGCACCATTGTCAGTGATGTCTTCACTGCAAATTCTCTGAAGAAGATGGGTTTGGTCCAGAAGAAGATTGCTCCTGCTCATGAAGACACATCTTCTGAGATCAGAGGAAGAAGAATGCCTCTGAATGACTACCCTCTGTGGACTCAAGCAGACCATCCTGACGCCATCAGATGCTATGTTGAAGACCTCAGGGCTCAAGGATTCGAGATTGACCTTGATGATTTCGTCAGCAGACTTCCACCAGCTCCAGAGTTTCCTTCTCCTCCCAAGAAGAAAACCAAGAGGAAGATGGTTCTGGAAGAATCCTCTGAAGAATCTGATGTCCCTCTGGTCAAGAAGACGAAGAGCAAGCCTGATGATGGTGATGATAGTGATAGTGAGGATGGTCCTCCAAAGAAGAAGCAGAAGAAGGTCAGAATCGTGGTGAAGCCTACTCGGGTGGAACCAGCTGCTGCAGTGGTCAGAAGGACTGAACCTCCTGCCAGAGTGACTCGATCATCAGCACATTCAAGTAAGCCTGCACTTGCTTCTGATGATGATTTGAATTTATTTGATGCACTTCCTATTTCTGCCTTGCTTCAACACTCCTCAAATCCCCTCACTCCTATTCCTGAATCCCAACCAGCCGCACAAACCACCTCTCCACCACATTCCCCACGATCCTCCTTCTTTCAACCTTCTCCTACCGAAGCACCTCTCTGGAATTTGCTTCAGAACCCAACCTCTAGGTCAGAAGATCCAACCTCTCTCCTTACCATTCCGTACGACCCATTATCCTCTAAACCAATCATCCATGACCAACCCGAGCCCAACCAAACAGAACCACAACCCAGAACGTCTGATCACTCTGCTCCCAGAGCATCAGCACGTCCTGCTGCCAGAACCACGGATACAGACTCTTCAACAGCCTTTACACATGTATCCTTCCCAACCAATGTTGCTGATTCTTCTCCCTCCAATAACTCTGAATCCATTAGAAAATTCATGGAGGTTAGAAAAGAAAAGGTGTCTACCTTAGAGGAATACTACCTCACTTGTCCAAGCCCTAGGAGATATCCTGGCCCTAGACCTGAACGTCTAGTTGACCCAGATGAACCTATCTTGGCCAATCCTTTACAAGAGGCAGACCCTTTGGCTCAACAAGCTCACCCTGCCCCCGACCAACAAGAGCCTATTCAACCAGAACCTGAACCCGAACAATCCGTGTCTAACCAATCCTCGGTTAGATCACCCCATCCTCTGGTTGAAACTTCAGACCTTCACCTTGGAACCTCTGAACCCAATGCTCAACTGATTAACATTGGTTCTCCACAAGGTGCCTCTGAAGCTCATAGCAGCAACCACCCAGCCTCTCCTGCACCCAACCTCTCCATAATTCCCTATACTCACCTTCAACCCACATCTCTCTCTGAGTGCATCAATATCTTCTATCATGAAGCCTCCTTGAGGCTCCGCAATGTGCACGGTCAGACTGATCTCAGTGAGAATGCTGAAAATGTGGCTGATGAGTGGAACAATCTGAGCACTTGGCTAGTGGCTCAAGTTCCGATTATGATGCAGCTCCTGCATGCAGAGGGCAGTCAGAGCATTGAGGCTGCAAAGCAAAGGTTTGCTAGAAGGGTGGCTCTTCATGAACTAGAACAGAGAAATAAGCTTCTTGAAGCTATTGAAGAAGCCAAGAGAAAGAAAGAACAAGCAGAAGAAGCTGCACGTCAAGCAGCAGCTCAGGCTGAACAAGCCAGACTTGAGGCAGAGCGTCTTGAAGCTGAGGCTGAGGCAGAGCGACTTGCACCAGTTGTGTTTACTCCTGCTGCTTCTGCTTCCATTCCAGAACCTCAAGCTGCTCAGAATGTTCCTTCCAGTTCTACTCAGACAAGCTCATCCAGACTCGACATCATGGAACAACGTCTTGACACTCATGAATCCATGCTGATTGAGATGAAGCACATGATGATGGAACTTCTGCGACGCACTGACAAACCTTAGTTTTAGGATCTCTTCTTTTTCTTCTTTTTCGTTACCTTTGTTTTCCTTTGTTAAACTCTGTTTCTTTTTATTTATTTATTCTTTTTTGTTCGTTTGTGATTATATATGCATAACTATATACTTATGTCACATATGTTTGCTAAACTCGTTTTATTCATAATTGTTTTGTGTTTACATCATATTTCTTTCCATCATATAATCTAGAATGGAGGATCTCTCCTCATTCTTCTGCACTCCTGGCGCTGCTCTGACCTATTCTTCTCCAGACGCTCCAGTACATGCTGGATGTTGTTGAGTCTGACCTTTAGCTCATCTTTCTCCAGAATCTCTTCTGAAGTCCTGAGCTTCTCTTCCAAGAATTCTTTTTCTTCCAGCAGCTTGAGTTCAAGCCGGCTGAGTTCTTGCACCTCCTCCACGAAGGCAAGAAATTCCTTTAGGTCTCTCTCCAACTCTGGACGCAGGTCCTCTTCCAGCAGTGTCCGTGTCAGCTCCGCGATGGTAGTTGCACCCTCTGGATGCCTGATGTTCAGGAACAAGTCCTCTTCAAAGGCCTTCTTCCTCAGCTCTTCTAGTGCTACGTTGTATGATGCCATTTTTTCTTACTGAAAATTATTCGAAGTGTGAAGCTTACCTTTCTCTCCAACGCTTTTTATAGGCTTCACTTTCTCTCTGAAAGTTAATGCTCTTACAGTTTCTCGAGGTTAAGTTCTTGGTAACTGACCCTTCTATTTACTCACTTGACCGGTGGTAAACGTTCATCCCTTGCATTAACTCTTCTATTTATTTTCGCCTAACTCTGCTTCTTACATCGTTTTCATTTTCTTTTAAACTTAGACCTTCTCTAAGGGGGAGTACCTTGTACTTCAAGCTAAGTTTTTCACACCCCAAGCTTTTTGCTTATGACAAAAAGGGGGAGTAAACCCAGATTTTGATTTGTAAGATGTGTTAGTGTGACTTATTTTTTCTTTTGGAGATTTTAAGAGTTCCACCTTCATGACCATAGATGTGTCACTGGGCAAATACAAGGAATACATTTCACTTCTTCTGAAGTGATTATAAGTTGACTCTGATACCCAAGACTCTGATACCTTGTCCATGACTCTGATCACTTATGCGCTCTGATTATTCGTTTTTCATCTATGTCATAAGTTTTTCACTCTGAACTCTTACATCATTTAGCTCAGAATCTAGACTTTACTAACGTTTTCATCAAGTATTAGATTCAGGGGGAGCTAAGCTCAGAATCAAGCAGTGACTTGAATTCAGAATGAGCAAGATAAACTATTCACATCAGGATAAGTCTTATTCTATATCTCTAAACTCTGAGTGAATTCAGTTTAATGTTTAAGAATTGTTCATCAAAAATCTTAGTTTTGTCATCATCAAAAAGGGGGAGATTGTAAGATCAAGTTTTGATCTAGTAGTACAACTCTATGTTTTGATGATTACAAGTTAACCTTTTGATATGAACAATTGTGGTACTCTAACATGTTTTTCTGAGTGTGCTATTTACAGGCTCTGACCTCAACTCAATCTCACACAAATCAGAAGCACTGTGTATAAAGGGTAACCCAAGCAACGCTTTCGCATTCACCATGTTCAGTATGAACAGTGGAAAAGCTTCAGAAGTTCTGAAGCTATATAAACTCTGATGTGGACTCAGTCGCTAGAAGCTCTGAAGATCCAGAAGTTCTGATAACCAAGAAACACTGAAGGTTCAGATGTTCTGATGGTGTAGAAGACTCTGAAGATCCAGAAGCTGAATAGTGGAAACTCTGAAGTCCAGAAGCAAGAAACTCTGAAGGCCATGTTCTTCCCCTGAGTTCAGAATCAGAAGATACAATGGTCAGAGGATCTGTGCTTTCCCTCTGACTCTGATCAACCGGCTTCACAAGTTCCAATATGAAGTATTCCCCTGATCAGAAGTCTCCTAGGTTAAAAGGTCAAGTCGCTATCCAAGTACAAAAGCAAGTGTACCTTCCTGACGACCTACCTAACGTTCTCAGCCACAGCAGAAGCTGGATTTTCCAGAACTGCCCTCCAACGGTAGCATTTCCCATGCAACGCTCAACCCTAATCCTTGGAGTATATATAGAGGCTGAAGATTGAAAGAAGCGGCTAAGAAACTAAGAAAAAGAAATACACATGCGCAAGACATATTCAAAATATTCTAAGCTTTCTTTCATCTGAAATTCATTGAGTTTACAATTAGCTTTTTAGAAGCAAATCTCTTGTAAACAATTCTTTGATAAACAGTTTGTTTAGTTCCTTTAGGAGATCAAGGGTTGATCGGATCCTAGAGAAGACTAAGAGAGTGAATCTTAGTGTGAGCTAAGTCAGTGTAATTGTTAGTCACTTGTAGGTTTCAAGTGCAGTTGTAACTCTTACCTGATTAGTGGATTGCCTTCATTCTAAGAAGGAAGAAATCACCTTAACGGGTGGACTGGAGTAGCTTGAGTGATTTATCAAGTGAACCAGGATAAAATCCTTGTGTGCTTCTCTATCTCTTATCTTTAGCACTTAAGTTCTCGAAAATTTGTCAAAATCTTTAAGGTGGAAGTTTTGTTCTGAAAACGTTATTCCAAACCCCCCTTTCTACCGTTTTTCATACCTTCAGTATCTTCTGATTCTGAACTCAGAGGGAAGAACATGGCCTTCAGAGTTTCTTGCTTCTGGACTTCAGAGTTTCCACTATTCAGCTTCTGGATCTTCAGAGTCTTCTACACCATCAGAACATCTGAACCTTCAGTGTTTCTTGGTTATCAGAACTTCTGGATCTTCAGAGCTTCTAGTGACTGAGTCCTCATCAGAGTTTGTATAACTTCAGAACTTCTGAAGCTTTTCCACTGTTCATACTGAACATGGTGAATGCGAAAGCGTTGCTTGGGTCACTCTTTATACACAGTGCTTCTGATTTGTGTGAGATTGAGTTGAGGTCAGAACCTGTAAATAGCACACTCAGAAAAACACGTTAGAGTACCACAATTGTTCATATCAAAAGGTTAACTTGTAATCATCAAAACATAGAGTTGTACTACTAGATCAAAACTTGATCTTACAATCTCCCCCTTTTTGATGATGACAAAACTAAGATTTTTGATGAACAATTCTTAAACATTAAACTGAATTCACTCAAAGTTTAGAGATATAGATTAAGACTTATCCTGATGTGAATAGTTTATCTTGCTCATTCTGAATTCAAGTCACTGCTTGATTCTGAGCTTAGCTCCCCCTGAATCTAATACTTGATGAAAACGTTAGTAAAGTCTAGATTCTGAGCTAAATAATATAAGAGTTCAGAGTGAAAAACTTATGACATAGATGAAAACGAATAATCAGAGCGCATAAGTAATCAGAGTCATGGACAAGGTATCAGAGTCTTGGGTATCAGAGTCAACTTATAATCACTTCAGAAGAAGTGAAATGTATTCCTTGTATTTCCCAGTGACACATCTATGGTCATGAAGGTGGAACTCTTAAAATCTCCAAAAGAAAAATAAATCACACTAACACATCTTACACATCAAAAACTGGGTTTACTCCCCTTTTTGTCATAAGCAAAAAGCTTGGGGTGTGAAAAACTTAGCTTGAAGTACAAGGTACTCCCCTTAGAGAAGGTCTAAGTTTAAAGAAAATGAAAACGATGCAAGAATCAGAGTTAGGCGAAATAAATAGAAGAGTTAATGCAAGAAAGAACGTTTACCACGGTCAAGTGAGTAAAGAGAAGGGTCAGTTACCAAGAACTTAACCTCGAGAAACTGCAGGAGCATTAACTTTCAGAGA
>NC_080041.1:117293119-117313877 GCF_012489685.1 Lotus japonicus | reverse complement strand
GGCAGTTCTGGAAAATCCAGCTTCTGCTGTGGCTGAGAACGTTAGGTAGGTCGTCAGGAAGGTACAGTAGCTTTTGTACTTGGATAGCGACGCGACCTTTGAACCTAGGAGACTTCTGATCAGGGAATGCTTCATATTGGAACTTGTGAAGCCGGTTGATCAGAGTCAGAGGGAAAGCACAAATCCTCTGACCATTGTATCTGTAAGATCAAGTTTTGATCTAGTAGTACAACTCTATGTTTTGATGATTACAAGTTAACCTTTTGATATGAACAATTGTGGTACTCTAACGTGTTTTCTGAGTGTGCTATTTACAGGCTCTGACCTCAACTCAATCTCACACAAATCAGAAGCACTGTGTATAAAGGGTAACCCAAGCAACGCTTTCGCATTCACCATGTTCAGTATGAACAGTGGAAAAGCTTCAGAAGTTCTGAAGCTATATAAACTCTGATGTGGACTCAGTCGCTAGAAGCTCTGAAGATCCAGAAGTTCTGATAACCAAGAAACACTGAAGGTTCAGATGTTCTGATGGTGTAGAAGACTCTGAAGATCCAGAAGCTGAATAGTGCAAACTCTGAAGTCCAGAAGCAAGAAACTCTGAAGGCCATGTTCTTCCCTCTGAGTTCAGAATCAGAAGATACAATGGTCAGAGGATCTGTGCTTTCCCTCTGACTCTGATCAACCGGCTTCACAAGTTCCAATATGAAGTATTCCCCTGATCAGAAGTCTCCTAGGTTAAAAGGTCAAGTCGCTATCCAAGTACAAAAGCAAGTGTACCTTCCTGACGACCTACCTAACGTTCTCAGCCACAGCAGAAGCTGGATTTTCCAGAACTGCCCTCCAACGGTAGCATTTCCCATGCAACGCTCAACCCTAATCCTTGGAGTATATATAGAGGCTGAAGATTGAAAGAAGCGGCTAAGAAACTAAGAAAAAGAAATACACACGCGCAAGACATATTCAAAATATTCTAAGCTTTCTTTCATCTGAAATTCATTGAGTTTACAATTAGCTTTTTAGAAGCAAATCTCTTGTAAACAATTCTTTGATAAACAGTTTGTTTAGTTCCTTTAGGAGATCAAGGTTGATCGGATCCTAGAGAAGACTAAGAGAGTGAATCTTAGTGTGAGCTAAGTCAGTGTAATTGTTAGTCACTTGTAGGTTTCAAGTGCAGTTGTAACTCTTACCTGATTAGTGGATTGCCTTCATTCTAGAAGGAAGAAATCACCTTAACGGTGGACTGGAGTAGCTTGAGTGATTTATCAAGTGAACCAGGATAAAATCCTTGTGTGCTTCTCTATCTCTTATCTTTAGCACTTAAGTTCTCGAAAGATTTGTCAAAATCTTTAAGGTGGAAGTTTTGTTCTGAAAACGTTATTCAAACCCCCCCTTTCTACCGTTTTTCATACCTTCAATTGGTATCAGAGCGCAAGTTCTGATTACCACACCTAACAAGTGTTCAGTGATCCGGGCCGGTGTGAAAAACAATGGCTGCCACCACCAGTGAAACTCAAAGAGATGGTTACAACGCAAAGCCTCCTATGTTCGATGGTCAAAGGTTCGAATATTGGAAAGATAGACTGGAAAGTTTCTTTCTGGGTTTCGATGCAGATCTCTGGGATATTATTGTGGATGGCTATGAGCGTCCAGTTGATGCAGATGGCAAGAAGATCCCAAGGTCAGAGATGACTGCAGATCAAAAGAAGCTGTACTCACAACATCACAAAGCAAGAGCAATTCTTCTAAGTGCTATTTCCTATGAGGAGTACCAGAAGATTACAGATCGTGAGTTTGCTAAAGGCATTTTTGATTCTCTGAAGATGTCTCATGAAGGAAACAAGAAAGTCAAAGAATCAAAGGCATTGTCTTTGATCCAAAAGTATGAATCCTTCATCATGGAGCCAAATGAGTCCATTGAAGAAATGTTCTCCAGATTTCAATTACTTGTAGCTGGCATACGACCTCTCAACAAGAGCTACACAACAAAAGATCATGTCATAAGGGTCATCAGGTGTCTTCCTGAAAGTTGGATGCCTTTGGTGACTTCATAGAGCTCACCGAGAGACGTTGAGAATATGAGTTTAGAAGAACTCATCAGCATTTTGAAATGCCATGAGCTGAAACGCTCAGAGATGCAAGATCTGAGGAAAAAGTCCATAGCCTTGAAATCCAAATCTGAAAAGGCTAAGGTTGAGAAGTCAAAGGCTCTTCAAGCTGAAGAAGAAGAATCTGAAGAAGCATCAGAAGATTCTGATGAAGATGAGCTGACTCTGATCTCCAAGAGACTCAACCGCATCTGGAAGCACAGGCAGAGCAAGTTCAAAGGCTCTGGAAAGGCAAAAGGAAAGTATGAGTCCTCAGGCCAGAAGAAGTCTTCAATCAAGGAAGTCACATGTTTTGAGTGCAAAGAATCTGGGCACTACAAAAGTGATTGTCCAAAGTTGAAGAAAGACAAGAAGCCAAAGAAGCACTTCAAGACGAAGAAGAGTCTGATGGTGACATTTGATGAATCAGAGTCAGAGGATGTTGACTCTGATGGTGAAGTCCAAGGACTCATGGCCATTGTCAAAGACAAGGAAGCAGAGTCAAAGGAAGCTGTTGACTCTGACTCAGAATCAGAAGGAGATCCTAACTCAGACGATGAAAATGAGGTATTTGCTTCTTTCTCTACCTCTGAACTGAAACATGCTTTGTCTGATATCATGGATAAGTATAACTCTTTATTGTCTAAGCATAAAAAGTTGAAAAAGAACTTATCTGCTGTCTCCAAGACTCCTTCTGAACATGAGAAAATTATTTCTGATTTGAAAAATGAAAATCATGCTTTGGTAAATTCTAACTCTGTGCTTAAGAACCAGATTGCTAAGTTAGAAGAAATTGTTGCCTGTGATGCCTCTGATTGTAGAAATGAATCTAAGTATGAAAAGCTTTTCAAAGATTCCTAGCTAAAAGCGTGGATAGAAGCTTAATGGCTTCAATGATCTATGGCGTAAGCAAAATGGAATGCATGGCATTGGCTATTCTAAACCAATTAGAAATGAGCCTTCTGTGTCTAAAGCTAAATCCTTGTATGAATGCTTTGTTCCTCTGGTACCATATTGCCTGATCCTGTACCTGCTAAAATTGCTAAAACCCTCTTAAAAAGGGATCTTTCTCTATGACTAAATATCATGCAAATATTCCTTTAAAATATTATGTTGAGACACCCAAGGTGATCAGAACCTCTGGGGTAACTAACAAAAGAGGACCCAGAAAGTGGGTACCTAAGGACAAGATTATCTATGTTGCAGATATCCTTGATAGCTCCACTGAAACACCAATCATGGTATCTGGACAGTGGATGCTCGCGTCACATGACGGGAGAAAAGCGTATGTTCCGAGAGCTGAAACTTAAGCCTGGAGGCGAAGTTGGCTTCGGAGGAAATGAAAAGGGTAAAATTATTGGTACTGGCACTATTTGTGTAGATAGTAGTCCATGCATTGATAATGTTTTATTGGTAGACCGGCTTAACACATAACTTATTGTCTATAAGTCAATTAGCTGACAAGGGTTATGATGTTATATTCAATCAAAAGTCCTGCCGGGCTGTAAGTCAGATCGATGGCTCTGTTCTGTTTAACAGCAAGAGGAAGAACAACATTTATAAGATCAGATTATCTGAGTTGGAGGCTCAGAATGTGAAGTGCCTTCTGTCTGTTAATGAAGAGCAGTGGGTATGGCATAGACGGTTAGGGCATGCCAGTATGAGAAAGATTTCTCAGCTGAGCAAGCTAAAACCTTGTCAGGGGCTTACCCAATCTGAAGTTCGCTTCAGACGCTCTTTGTGAAGCATGTCAGAAAGGCAAATTCACAAAGTCCCTTTCAAGGCAAAGAATGTTGTCTCAACCTCAAGGCCGTTAGAACTTCTGCATATCGACATGTTTGGACCAGTGAAAACTGAGTCTATAGGTGGCAAGAGATATGGGATGGTTATCGTTGATGACTATAGCCGCTGGACATGGGTAAAGTTTCTAACCCGCAAGGATGAGTCTCATGCTGTGTTCTCTACCTTCATTGCTCAAGTGCAAAACGAGAAGGCTTGTAGGATTGTGCGTGTCAGAAGTGACCATGGTGGAGAGTTTGAGAATGACAAGTTTGAGAGTCTGTTTGATTCCTATGGAATTGCACATGATTTCTCTTGTCCCAGAACTCCTCAACAAAATGGTGTTGTTGAGAGGAAGAACAGAACTCTTCAGGAGATGGCTAGAACCATGCTCCAAGAAAACTGGCATGGCTAAGCACTTTTGGGCAGAGGCAGTAAATACAACATGTTACATTCAGAACAGAATCTCTGTGAGACCAATTCTGAATAAGACTCCTTATGAATTGTGGAAGAACATAAAACCCAACATTTCTTATTTTCATCCTTTTGGCTGTGTTTGTTATGTTCTCAATACTAAGGATAGATTGCATAAATTTGATGCTAAGTCTTCTAAGTGTCTATTACTTGGTTATTCTGATAGATCTAAAGGTTTTAGATTTTATAATACTGATGCTAAGACTATTGAAGAATCTATTCATGTTAGATTTGATGATAAGCTTGACTCTGACCAGTCAAAGCTAGTTGAAAAGTTTGCAGATTTAAGCATTAATGTTTCTGACAAAGACAAAGCTCCAGAGGAAGTTGAGCCAGAGGAAGATGAACCAGAGGAAGAAGCTAGTCCCTCTAACTCACAAACTCTGAAGAAGAGCAGAATCACTGCAGCTCACCCTAAGGAATTGATTCTGGGTAACAAAGACGAACCAGTCAGAACCAGATCTGCCTTCAGACCCTCTGAAGAGACCTTGCTGAGTCTGAAAGGATTGGTGTCCTTAATTGAACCCAAGTCCATAGATGAAGCTCTTCAGGACAAGGATTGGATTCTGGCCATGGAAGAAGAATTGAATCAATTTTCCAAGAACGATGTTTGGAGCTTAGTGAAGAAGCCTGAGAATGTTCATGTTATTGGAACGAAATGGGTATTCAGAAACAAGCTAAATGAGAAAGGAGAAGTAGTCAGAAACAAGGCAAGGCTAGTTGCTCAAGGCTACAGCCAGCAGGAAGGAATAGACTACACTGAAACATTTGCTCCGGTAGCAAGACTGGAGGCAATTAGACTGTTGATCTCCTTCTCAGTAAATCACAACATAGTTCTACATCAGATGGACGTAAAGAGTGCCTTCCTAAATGGTTATATCTCAGAGGAAGTCTATGTTCATCAACCCCCAGGTTTTGAAGATGAAAAGAAACCAGACCATGTGTTCAAATTGAAGAAATCACTCTACGGTCTGAAGCAAGCTCCCAGAGCATGGTATGAGAGACTTAGCTCATTCCATCTGGAGAATGAGTTTGTAAGGGGTAAAGTAGATACAACTCTTTTTTGCAAGACTTATAAAGATGATATCTTAATTGTGCAAATTTATGTTGATGATATTATATTTGGTTCTGCTAATCAATCTCTATGCAAAGAATTTTCTGAGATGATGCAGGCTGAATTTGAGATGAGTATGATGGGAGAATTAAAGTACTTTCTGGGAATACAAGTTGATCAAACACCAGAAGGAACATATATCCATCAGAGCAAGTACACTAAAGAACTTCTGAAGAAGTTCAATATGCTGGAATCTACAGTGGCCAAGACTCCAATGCATCCTACATGCATTCTGGAGAAAGAAGATAAAAGTGGTAAAGTATGTCAGAAGCTCTATCGTGGCATGATAGGTTCACTTCTATACTTAACTGCATCTAGGCCAGACATACTATTTAGTGTTCACTTATGTGCTCGCTTCCAATCAGATCCAAGGGAAACCCACTTAACTGCTGTTAAGAGGATCCTAAGGTATCTGAAAGGCACCACTAACCTTGGCTTGATGTATAAGAAAACATCAGAGTATAAGCTTTCAGGTTATTGTGATGCTGATTATGCTGGAGATAGAACAGAGAGAAAAAGTACTTCTGGAAATTGTCAATTTCTGGGAAGCAATCTAGTCTCATGGGCAAGCAAGAGGCAATCAACCATTGCACTATCAACTGCAGAGGCAGAATATATCTCAGCAGCAATATGCAGCACTCAGATGCTCTGGATGAAACATCAGCTGGAGGATTATCAGATCCTTGAGAGCAATATCCCAATTTATTGTGATAACACTGCTGCAATCTCGTTGAGCAAGAATCCTATCTTGCATTCAAGGGCAAAGCACATTGAGGTAAAGTATCACTTCATTAGAGATTATGTGCAGAAGGGCGTACTTCTTCTGAAGTTTGTTGATACTGACCATCAATGGGCAGATATCTTTACAAAGCCCTTAGCAGAGGATAGATTTAATTTTATTCTGAAAAATCTAAACATGGACTTTTGTCCAGAGTGAAGATGGATCAGAACCTCTGACTATGATACTTCTTGATCAGAAGATGTCTAGTCCAGAAGGTAACTCAATCAGAGTGTGTGTGCCCACTGGTACTGACTCTGAAGCTGAGACAACAACACGTGTGTCAGAATTTCTGATGCATAATTCCTTGTGCCCGTGTGACAGTCTGTTATGATTGCGTGTAGATATGCTTATCTCCTGTGTGTGATTGTGTATTTTACTGTTACTATCTATCTTTAATTTTCAACCGTTGATCTTAAAGTGCTTTTTGAATCAACAACGGTTATTTGATAAAACCCACTATACACACACGATCTCGTTCACTTCCGGTTTTCACTCTCGCACTCTCTGCTTTTCAAAACCGCCTCTTTCTTGATTTCTCTCTCGATCTCTCTTCATCCTTCAAACTTCATCTTCTACCTCAAACCTTCAACCTCTTCAAAATGGTGAGACAAACCAGAAGATCTATTGCAGATGCAACTCAGTTCCCTCACATGGAAGTTGGTTTGGCAACGGGTCAAAGGGGCTCTGAGAACCCGGCACAAGAACAAGTTCAAGTTCAAGAGCAGATTGTTCCAATTGCAGAACGGGGCTGTGCCGTTCACTGCGTATTTGCTCCTGAGGAACTCCAAGTCCTGGCAGAATGGAGATTCGACCTCGACAACCTGGCTGCAAATGGGTTTGATCTTCGTCCTGAAGTCCAAGCTCAAGGTTGGGGAAACTACTTCAACCGACTTCGAGGACCGGTGTATGAGAAATTGGTAAAGGAATTCTGGAAGCACGCAGACTGCGATGACACTCAGGTGGTCTCTCACATTCTTGGCAGGAAGATCATTATCACTGAGAAGTCATTCGTGAATCTGCTAGGTGCAGATACTGCTTATGGGTATCGTTTCCAACTGACGGAATCGAAGCTGAAACCCAGCACCAAGGACATAGTCAACCAGGCTCTGTACACCACCTTCAAACCGGGCAAGACGAGTTACAAGGTGATGGATCTTCATCCCAAACTAAGGATCTGGCACAAGATCCTGCTCAACTGCGTAAACCAGAGACCGAAGGGCAGTTCCCCAGACTACATCAACTTCAACCAGAAGGCGATGTTGTTCTTCATCCAAAATCAGGAGAAGATCTGCCTCCCTTACTTCCTGTTCTCCTACTTGAAGGAATGCATCCGGAAGTCTCGCACCACCGCCTCCATCAAGTCTGCAATCAAATACATCCCTTTTGGGAGGCTGCTCTCAGACTTTCTCATTGAAAGCAACTTGGTGCAAGATTTGATCGATGCTGGTTGCACAGAGGATTTGA
This sequence comes from Lotus japonicus, assembly GCF_012489685.1. Classification (NCBI taxonomy): domain Eukaryota; kingdom Viridiplantae; phylum Streptophyta; class Magnoliopsida; order Fabales; family Fabaceae; genus Lotus; species Lotus japonicus. The sequence continues at coordinate 117,306,178 of NC_080041.1, read as the reverse complement.
GCACCATTGTCAGTGATGTCTTCACTGCAAATTCTCTGAAGAAGATGGGTTTGGTCCAGAAGAAGATTGCTCCTGCTCATGAAGACACATCTTCTGAGATCAGAGGAAGAAGAATGCCTCTGAATGACTACCCTCTGTGGACTCAAGCAGACCATCCTGACGCCATCAGATGCTATGTTGAAGACCTCAGGGCTCAAGGATTCGAGATTGACCTTGATGATTTCGTCAGCAGACTTCCACCAGCTCCAGAGTTTCCTTCTCCTCCCAAGAAGAAAACCAAGAGGAAGATGGTTCTGGAAGAATCCTCTGAAGAATCTGATGTCCCTCTGGTCAAGAAGACGAAGAGCAAGCCTGATGATGGTGATGATAGTGATAGTGAGGATGGTCCTCCAAAGAAGAAGCAGAAGAAGGTCAGAATCGTGGTGAAGCCTACTCGGGTGGAACCAGCTGCTGCAGTGGTCAGAAGGACTGAACCTCCTGCCAGAGTGACTCGATCATCAGCACATTCAAGTAAGCCTGCACTTGCTTCTGATGATGATTTGAATTTATTTGATGCACTTCCTATTTCTGCCTTGCTTCAACACTCCTCAAATCCCCTCACTCCTATTCCTGAATCCCAACCAGCCGCACAAACCACCTCTCCACCACATTCCCCACGATCCTCCTTCTTTCAACCTTCTCCTACCGAAGCACCTCTCTGGAATTTGCTTCAGAACCCAACCTCTAGGTCAGAAGATCCAACCTCTCTCCTTACCATTCCGTACGACCCATTATCCTCTAAACCAATCATCCATGACCAACCCGAGCCCAACCAAACAGAACCACAACCCAGAACGTCTGATCACTCTGCTCCCAGAGCATCAGCACGTCCTGCTGCCAGAACCACGGATACAGACTCTTCAACAGCCTTTACACATGTATCCTTCCCAACCAATGTTGCTGATTCTTCTCCCTCCAATAACTCTGAATCCATTAGAAAATTCATGGAGGTTAGAAAAGAAAAGGTGTCTACCTTAGAGGAATACTACCTCACTTGTCCAAGCCCTAGGAGATATCCTGGCCCTAGACCTGAACGTCTAGTTGACCCAGATGAACCTATCTTGGCCAATCCTTTACAAGAGGCAGACCCTTTGGCTCAACAAGCTCACCCTGCCCCCGACCAACAAGAGCCTATTCAACCAGAACCTGAACCCGAACAATCCGTGTCTAACCAATCCTCGGTTAGATCACCCCATCCTCTGGTTGAAACTTCAGACCTTCACCTTGGAACCTCTGAACCCAATGCTCAACTGATTAACATTGGTTCTCCACAAGGTGCCTCTGAAGCTCATAGCAGCAACCACCCAGCCTCTCCTGCACCCAACCTCTCCATAATTCCCTATACTCACCTTCAACCCACATCTCTCTCTGAGTGCATCAATATCTTCTATCATGAAGCCTCCTTGAGGCTCCGCAATGTGCACGGTCAGACTGATCTCAGTGAGAATGCTGAAAATGTGGCTGATGAGTGGAACAATCTGAGCACTTGGCTAGTGGCTCAAGTTCCGATTATGATGCAGCTCCTGCATGCAGAGGGCAGTCAGAGCATTGAGGCTGCAAAGCAAAGGTTTGCTAGAAGGGTGGCTCTTCATGAACTAGAACAGAGAAATAAGCTTCTTGAAGCTATTGAAGAAGCCAAGAGAAAGAAAGAACAAGCAGAAGAAGCTGCACGTCAAGCAGCAGCTCAGGCTGAACAAGCCAGACTTGAGGCAGAGCGTCTTGAAGCTGAGGCTGAGGCAGAGCGACTTGCACCAGTTGTGTTTACTCCTGCTGCTTCTGCTTCCATTCCAGAACCTCAAGCTGCTCAGAATGTTCCTTCCAGTTCTACTCAGACAAGCTCATCCAGACTCGACATCATGGAACAACGTCTTGACACTCATGAATCCATGCTGATTGAGATGAAGCACATGATGATGGAACTTCTGCGACGCACTGACAAACCTTAGTTTTAGGATCTCTTCTTTTTCTTCTTTTTCGTTACCTTTGTTTTCCTTTGTTAAACTCTGTTTCTTTTTATTTATTTATTCTTTTTTGTTCGTTTGTGATTATATATGCATAACTATATACTTATGTCACATATGTTTGCTAAACTCGTTTTATTCATAATTGTTTTGTGTTTACATCATATTTCTTTCCATCATATAATCTAGAATGGAGGATCTCTCCTCATTCTTCTGCACTCCTGGCGCTGCTCTGACCTATTCTTCTCCAGACGCTCCAGTACATGCTGGATGTTGTTGAGTCTGACCTTTAGCTCATCTTTCTCCAGAATCTCTTCTGAAGTCCTGAGCTTCTCTTCCAAGAATTCTTTTTCTTCCAGCAGCTTGAGTTCAAGCCGGCTGAGTTCTTGCACCTCCTCCACGAAGGCAAGAAATTCCTTTAGGTCTCTCTCCAACTCTGGACGCAGGTCCTCTTCCAGCAGTGTCCGTGTCAGCTCCGCGATGGTAGTTGCACCCTCTGGATGCCTGATGTTCAGGAACAAGTCCTCTTCAAAGGCCTTCTTCCTCAGCTCTTCTAGTGCTACGTTGTATGATGCCATTTTTTCTTACTGAAAATTATTCGAAGTGTGAAGCTTACCTTTCTCTCCAACGCTTTTTATAGGCTTCACTTTCTCTCTGAAAGTTAATGCTCTTACAGTTTCTCGAGGTTAAGTTCTTGGTAACTGACCCTTCTATTTACTCACTTGACCGGTGGTAAACGTTCATCCCTTGCATTAACTCTTCTATTTATTTTCGCCTAACTCTGCTTCTTACATCGTTTTCATTTTCTTTTAAACTTAGACCTTCTCTAAGGGGGAGTACCTTGTACTTCAAGCTAAGTTTTTCACACCCCAAGCTTTTTGCTTATGACAAAAAGGGGGAGTAAACCCAGATTTTGATTTGTAAGATGTGTTAGTGTGACTTATTTTTTCTTTTGGAGATTTTAAGAGTTCCACCTTCATGACCATAGATGTGTCACTGGGCAAATACAAGGAATACATTTCACTTCTTCTGAAGTGATTATAAGTTGACTCTGATACCCAAGACTCTGATACCTTGTCCATGACTCTGATCACTTATGCGCTCTGATTATTCGTTTTTCATCTATGTCATAAGTTTTTCACTCTGAACTCTTACATCATTTAGCTCAGAATCTAGACTTTACTAACGTTTTCATCAAGTATTAGATTCAGGGGGAGCTAAGCTCAGAATCAAGCAGTGACTTGAATTCAGAATGAGCAAGATAAACTATTCACATCAGGATAAGTCTTATTCTATATCTCTAAACTCTGAGTGAATTCAGTTTAATGTTTAAGAATTGTTCATCAAAAATCTTAGTTTTGTCATCATCAAAAAGGGGGAGATTGTAAGATCAAGTTTTGATCTAGTAGTACAACTCTATGTTTTGATGATTACAAGTTAACCTTTTGATATGAACAATTGTGGTACTCTAACATGTTTTTCTGAGTGTGCTATTTACAGGCTCTGACCTCAACTCAATCTCACACAAATCAGAAGCACTGTGTATAAAGGGTAACCCAAGCAACGCTTTCGCATTCACCATGTTCAGTATGAACAGTGGAAAAGCTTCAGAAGTTCTGAAGCTATATAAACTCTGATGTGGACTCAGTCGCTAGAAGCTCTGAAGATCCAGAAGTTCTGATAACCAAGAAACACTGAAGGTTCAGATGTTCTGATGGTGTAGAAGACTCTGAAGATCCAGAAGCTGAATAGTGGAAACTCTGAAGTCCAGAAGCAAGAAACTCTGAAGGCCATGTTCTTCCCTCTGAGTTCAGAATCAGAAGATACAATGGTCAGAGGATCTGTGCTTTCCCTCTGACTCTGATCAACCGGCTTCACAAGTTCCAATATGAAGTATTCCCCTGATCAGAAGTCTCCTAGGTTAAAAGGTCAAGTCGCTATCCAAGTACAAAAGCAAGTGTACCTTCCTGACGACCTACCTAACGTTCTCAGCCACAGCAGAAGCTGGATTTTCCAGAACTGCCCTCCAACGGTAGCATTTCCCATGCAACGCTCAACCCTAATCCTTGGAGTATATATAGAGGCTGAAGATTGAAAGAAGCGGCTAAGAAACTAAGAAAAAGAAATACACATGCGCAAGACATATTCAAAATATTCTAAGCTTTCTTTCATCTGAAATTCATTGAGTTTACAATTAGCTTTTTAGAAGCAAATCTCTTGTAAACAATTCTTTGATAAACAGTTTGTTTAGTTCCTTTAGGAGATCAAGGTTGATCGGATCCTAGAGAAGACTAAGAGAGTGAATCTTAGTGTGAGCTAAGTCAGTGTAATTGTTAGTCACTTGTAGGTTTCAAGTGCAGTTGTAACTCTTACCTGATTAGTGGATTGCCTTCATTCTAAGAAGGAAGAAATCACCTTAACGGGTGGACTGGAGTAGCTTGAGTGATTTATCAAGTGAACCAGGATAAAATCCTTGTGTGCTTCTCTATCTCTTATCTTTAGCACTTAAGTTCTCGAAAAATTTGTCAAAATCTTTAAGGTGGAAGTTTTGTTCTGAAAACGTTATTCAAACCCCCCCTTTCTACCGTTTTTCATACCTTCAGTATCTTCTGATTCTGAACTCAGAGGGAAGAACATGGCCTTCAGAGTTTCTTGCTTCTGGACTTCAGAGTTTCCACTATTCAGCTTCTGGATCTTCAGAGTCTTCTACACCATCAGAACATCTGAACCTTCAGTGTTTCTTGGTTATCAGAACTTCTGGATCTTCAGAGCTTCTAGTGACTGAGTCCTCATCAGAGTTTGTATAACTTCAGAACTTCTGAAGCTTTTCCACTGTTCATACTGAACATGGTGAATGCGAAAGCGTTGCTTGGGTCACTCTTTATACACAGTGCTTCTGATTTGTGTGAGATTGAGTTGAGGTCAGAACCTGTAAATAGCACACTCAGAAAAACACGTTAGAGTACCACAATTGTTCATATCAAAAGGTTAACTTGTAATCATCAAAACATAGAGTTGTACTACTAGATCAAAACTTGATCTTACAATCTCCCCCTTTTTGATGATGACAAAACTAAGATTTTTGATGAACAATTCTTAAACATTAAACTGAATTCACTCAAAGTTTAGAGATATAGATTAAGACTTATCCTGATGTGAATAGTTTATCTTGCTCATTCTGAATTCAAGTCACTGCTTGATTCTGAGCTTAGCTCCCCCTGAATCTAATACTTGATGAAAACGTTAGTAAAGTCTAGATTCTGAGCTAAATAATATAAGAGTTCAGAGTGAAAAACTTATGACATAGATGAAAAACGAATAATCAGAGCGCATAAGTAATCAGAGTCATGGACAAGGTATCAGAGTCTTGGGTATCAGAGTCAACTTATAATCACTTCAGAAGAAGTGAAATGTATTCCTTGTATTTTCCCAGTGACACATCTATGGTCATGAAGGTGGAACTCTTAAAATCTCCAAAAGAAAAATAAATCACACTAACACATCTTACACATCAAAAACTGGGTTTACTCCCCCTTTTTGTCATAAGCAAAAAGCTTGGGGTGTGAAAAACTTAGCTTGAAGTACAAGGTACTCCCCCTTAGAGAAGGTCTAAGTTTAAAGAAAATGAAAACGATGCAAGAATCAGAGTTAGGCGAAATAAATAGAAGAGTTAATGCAAGAGAAGAACGTTTACCACCGGTCAAGTGAGTAAAGAGAAGGGTCAGTTACCAAGAACTTAACCTCGAGAAACTGCAGGAGCATTAACTTTCAGAGAGAAAGTGAAGCCTATATAAAGCGTTGGAGAGAAAGGTAAGCTTCACACCTCGATCAATTTTCAGTAAAGAAAAAAATATGGCATCATACATCGTAGCACTAGAAGAGCTGAGGAAGAAGGCCTTTGAGGAGGACTTGTTCCTGAACATCCGGCATCCAGAGGGTACAACGACCATCGCGGAGCTGACACGGACATTGCTGGAAGAGGACCTGCGTCCAGAGTTGGAGAGAGACCTGAAGGAATTTCTTGCCTTCGTGAAGGAGGTGCAAGAACTCAGCCGGCTTGAACTTAAGCTGCTGGAAGAAAAAGAAAGTTTGGAAGAGAAGCTCAAGACTTCAGAAGAGATTCTGGAGAGGGATGAGCTAAAGGACAGGCTCAACAACATCCAGCAAGTACTGGAGCGTCTGGAGAAAGATAGGTCAGAGCAGCGCCAGGAGTGCAGAAGAATGAGGAGGGATCCTCCATTCTAGATTTTAGGGAAAGAATGTATGATGTAAACATAAAAATATTATGAATAAAGGGATTTTGGCAAACATATGTGACACAATTATATATAGATATGCATATAGAATCACAAACGAATAAAGTAGAATAAATAAATAAAAAGAAACAGAGTTTAATTAAAACAACGTTAAAGAAAAAGAAAGAAAATGAAGAGATCCTAAAACTAAGGTTTGTCAGATCGTCGCAGAAGTTCCATCATCATGTGCTTCATCTCAATCATCATGGATTCATGAATGTCAAGACGCTGTTCCATGATGTCGAGTCTGGATGAGCTTGACTGAGTAGAACTGGAAGGAACATTCTGAGCAGCTTGAGGATCTGGAATGGAAGCAGAAGCAGCAGGACTAAACACAACTGGTGCAAGTGCTTGGCATCTAAGAGCTTCAGCCTCAGCTTCAAGTCGCTCTGCCTCAAGTCTGGCTTGTTCAGCTTGAGCTGCTGCTAGACGTGCAGCTTCTTCTGCTTGAGCCTTCTTTCTCTTGGCTTCGTCAATAGCTTCAAGAAGCTTATTTCTCTGTTCTTGTTCATGAAGAGCCACCCTTCGAGCAAACCTTTGCTTTGCAGCCTCAATGCTCTGACTTCCCTCTGTATGCAGGAGCTGCATCATAATTGGAACTTGAGCCACTAGCCAAGTGCCCAGATTGTTCCACTCATCAGCCACACGTTCAGCATTCTCACTGAGGTCAGTCTGACCGTGCACATTGCGGAGCCTCAAAGAGGCTTCATGATAGAAAATATTGATGCACTCAGAGAGAGATGTGGGTTGGAGGTGAGTATAGGGAATTATGGAGAGGTTGGGTTCAGGAGAGGCTGGGTGGTTGCTGCTATGAGCTTCAGAGGCACCTTGTGGAGAACCAATGTTAATCAGTTGAGCATTGGGTTCAGAGGTTCCAAGGTGAAGGTCTGAAGTTTCAACCAGAGGATGGGGTGATCTAACCGAGGATTGGTTAGACACGGATTGTTCGGGTTCAGGTTCTGGTTGAATAGGCTCTTGTTGGTCAGGGGCAGGGTGAGCTTGTTGAGCCAAAGGGTCTGCCTCTTGTAAAGGATTGGCCAAGATAGGTTCATCTGGGTCAACTAGACGTTCAGGTCTAGGGCTAGGATATCTCCTAGGGCTTGGACAAGTGAGGTAGTATTCCTCTAAGGTAGACACCTTTTCTTTTCTAACCTCCATGAATTTTCTAATGGATTCAGAGTTATTGGAGGGAGAAGAATCAGCAACATTGGTTGGGAAGGATACATGTGTATAGGCTGTGGAAGAATCTGTATCCGTGGTTCTGGCAGCAGGACGTGCTGATGCTCTGGGAACAGAGTGATCAGACGTTCTGGGTTGTGGTTCTGTTTGGTTGGGCTCTGGTTGTTCATGGATGATGGGTTCAGAAGAAAATGGGTCGTACGAGATGGTAATGAGAGAGGTTGGTTCTTCTGACCTAGAGGGTTGGTTCTGAAGCAGATTCCAGAGAGGTGCTTCAGTAGGGGAAGGTTGAAAGAAGGAAGATCTTGGGGAATGTGGTGGAGTGGTGGTTTGTGCGGCTGGTTGGGATTCAGGGATAGGAGTGAGGGGATTTGAGGAGTGTTTGAGCATGGCAGATATAGGGAGTGCATCAAATAAATTCAAATCATCATCAGAAGCAAGTGCAGGCTTACTTGAATGTGCTGATGATCTAGTCACTCTGGCAGGAGGTTCAGTCCTTCTGACCACTTCAGCAGCTGGTTCCACCCGAGTAGGCTTCACCACGATTCTGACCTTCTTCTTCTTCTTCTTGGGAGGACCATCCTCATTATCACTATCATCACCATCATCAGGCTTTCTCTTCTTCTTTGTGACCAGAGGGACATCGGATTCCTCAGAAGATTCATCCATTATCATCTTCCTCTGAGCTTTCTTCTTGGGAGGAGAAGGAAACTCTGGAGCTGGCGGCAGTCTGCTGACGAAATCATCAAGATCAATTTCGAATCCTTGAGCCCTGAGGTCTTCAACATAGCATCTGATGGCGTCAGGATTGTCTGCCTGTGTCCACAGAGGGTAGTCAGTCAGAGGCATCCTTCTGCTTCTGATCTCAGAAGATGTGTCTTCATGAGCAGGAGCAATCTTCTTCTGGACCAAACCCATCTTCTTCAGAGAATTTGCAGTGAAGACATCACTGACAATGGTGCTCAGATCCTCTACACATCCAGCATTGACCAGATCTTGCACCAGGTTGCTTTCAATGAGAAAGTCTGAGAGCAGTCTCCCAAAGGGGATATATTTGATTGCTGACTTGATGGAGGCAGTGGTGCGAGACTTCCGGATGCATTCCTTCAAGTAGGAGAACAGGAAGTAGGGAAGGCAGATCTTCTTCTGGTCTTGGATGAAGAACAACATCACCTTCTGGTTGAAGTTGATGTAGTCTGGAGAACTGCCCTTCGGTCTCTGGTTTATGCAGTGGAGCAGGATCTTGTGCCAGATCCTGAGTTTGGGGTGAAGGTCCATCACCTTGTAACTCGTCTTGCCCGGTTTGAAAGTGGTGTACAGGGCCTGGTTGATTGTGTCCTTGGTGCTGGGTTTCAGCTTCGATTCCGTGAGTTGGAAACGATACCCATAAGCAGTGTCTGCACCCAGCAGATTCACGAAAGACTTCTTGGTGATGATGATCTTTCTTCCGAGAATGTAAGATACCACCTGAGTATCATCGCAGTCGGCGTGCTTCCAGAATTCCTTGACCAATCTATCATACACCGGTCCTCGAAGTCTGCTGAAGTAATTTCCCCAACCTTGAGCTTGGACTTCAGGACGAAGATCATACCCATTTGTAGCCAAGTTGTCGAGGTTGAATCTCCATTCTGCCAGGACTTGGAGTTCCTCAGGAGGATATACACAGTGAACGGCACAGCCCCGTTCTGCGATTGGAAGAATCTGCTCTTGAGCTTGACCTTGATCTGGTGTCGGATTCTCAGGGCCCCTTTGACCCGTTGCTAGACCAACTACCATGTGAGGGAACTGAGGTGCATCTGCAGTAGATCTTCTGGTATGTCTCACCATTTTTGAAGTGGTTGAAGGTTTGAGGTAGAAGATGAAGGTTGAAAGATGAAGAGAGATCGAGAGAGAAAACGAGAAAAGGCGGTTTTGAAAAAGCAGAGAGAGCGAGAGTAAAAACCGGAAGTGAAAGAGATCGTGTGTGTATAGTGGGTTTAGGCAAATAACCGTTGTTGATTCAAAAAGCACTTTAAGATCAACGGTTGAAAATTAAAGATAGATAGTCAGTAAATACACTCATCACACACAGGAGAGAAGCACATCTACACGCAATCATAACAGACTGTCACACGGGCACAAGGAACTATGCATCAGAAATACTGACACACGTGTTGTTGTCTCAGCTTCAGAGTCAGTACCAGTGGGTACACACACTCTGATTGAGTTACCTTCTGGACTAGACATCTTCTGATCAAGAAGTATCATAGTCAGAGGTTCTGATCCATCTTCATTCTGGACAAAAGTCCATGTTCAGATTTTTCAGAATAAAATTAAATCTATCCTCTGCTAAGGGCTTTGTAAAGATATCTGCCCATTGATGGTAAGTATCAACAAACTTCAGAAGAAGTACGCCCTTCTGTACATAATCTCTAATAAAGTGATACTTTACCTCAATGTGCTTTGCCCTTGAATGCAAGATAGGATTCTTACTCACTGAGATTGCAGCAGTGTTATCACAATAGATTGGGATATTGCTCTCAAGGATCTGATAATCCTCCAGCAGATGTTTCATCCAGAGCATCTGAGTGCTGCATATTGCTGCTGAGATATATTCTGCCTCTGCAGTTGATAGTGCAATGGTTGATTGCCTCTTGCTTGCCCATGAGACTAGATTGCTTCCCAGAAATTGACAATTTCCAGAAGTACTTTTTCTCTCTGTTCTATCTCCAGCATAATCAGCATCACAGTAACCTGAAAGCTTATACTCTGATGTTTTCTTATACATCAAGCCAAGGTTAGTGGTGCCTTTCAGATACCTTAGGATCCTCTTAACAGCAGTTAAGTGGGTTTCCCTTGGATCTGATTGGAAACGAGCACATAAGTGAACACTAAATAATATGTCTGGCCTAGATGCAGTTAAGTATAGAAGTGAACCTATCATTCCACGATAGAGCTTCTGACATACTTTACCACTTTTATCTTCTTTCTCCAGAATGCATGTAGGATGCATTGGAGTCTTGGCCACTGTAGATTCCAGCATATTGAACTTCTTCAGAAGTTCTTTAGTGTACTTGCTCTGATGGATATATGTTCCTTCTGGTGTTTGATCAACTTGTATTCCCAGAAAGTACTTTAATTCTCCCATCATACTCATCTCAAATTCAGCCTGCATCATCTCAGAAAATTCTTTGCATAGAGATTGATTAGCAGAACCAAATATAATATCATCAACATAAATTTGCACAATTAAGATATCATCTTTATAAGTCTTGCAAAAAAGAGTTGTATCTACTTTACCCCTTACAAACTCATTCTCCAGAAGGAATGAGCTAAGTCTCTCATATCATGCTCTAGGAGCTTGCTTCAGACCGTAGAGTGATTTCTTCAATTTGAACACATGGTCTGGTTTCTTCTCATCTTCAAAACCTGGGGGTTGATGAACATAGACTTCCTCTGAGATATAACCATTTAGGAAGGCACTCTTTACGTCCATCTGATGTAGAACTATGTTGTGATTTACTGAGAAAGAGATCAACAGTCTGATTGCCTCCAGTCTTGCTACTGGAGCAAATGTTTCAGTGTAGTCTATTCCTTCCTGCTGGCTGTAGCCTTGAGCAACTAGCCTTGCCTTGTTTCTGACTACATCTCCTTTCTCATTCAGCTTATTTCTGAATACCCACTTCGTTCCAATAACATGGACACTCTCAGGCTTCTTCAGTAAGCTCCAAACATCGTTCTTGGAAAATTGATTCAGTTCTTCTTCCATGGCCAGAATCCAATCCTTGTCCTGAAGAGCTTCATCTATGGACTTGGGTTCAATTAAGGACACCAATCCTTTCAGACTGAGCAAGGTCTCTTCAGAGGGTCTGAAGGCAGATCTGGTTCTGACTGGTTCGTCTTTGTTGCCCAGAATCAATTCCTTAGGGTGAGCTGCAGTGATTCTGCTCTTCTTCAGAGTTTGTGAGTTAGAGGGACCAGCTTCTTCCTCTGGTTCATCTTCCTCTGGCTCATCTTCCTCTGGAGCTTTGCCTTTGTCAGAAACATTAATGCTTAAATCTGCAAACTTTTCAACTAGCTTTGACTGGTCAGAGTCAAGCTTATCATCAAATCTAACATGAATAGATTCTTCAATAGTCTTAGCATCAGTATTATAAAATCTAAAACCTTTAGATCTCTCAGAGTAACCGAGTAATAGACACTTAGAAGACTTAGCATCAAATTTATGCAATCTATCCTTAGTATTGAGAACATAACAAACACAGCCAAAAGGATGAAAATAAGAAATGTTGGGTTTTATGTTCTTCCACAATTCATAAGGAGTCTTATTCAGAATTGGTCTCACAGAGATTCTGTTCTGAATGAAACATGCTGTATTTACTGCCTCTGCCCAAAAGTGCTTAGCCATGCCAGTTTCTTGGAGCATGGTTCTAGCCATCTCCTGAAGAGTTCTGTTCTTCCTCTCAACAACACCATTTTGTTGAGGAGTTCTGGGACAAGAGAAATCATGTGCAATTCCATAGGAATCAAACAGACTCTCAAACTTATCATTCTCAAACTCTCCACCATGGTCACTTCTGACACGCACAATCCTACAAGCCTTCTCGTTTTGCACTTGAGCAATGAAGGTAGAGAACACAGCATGAGACTCATCCTTGCGGGATAGAAACTTTACCCATGTCCAGCGGCTATAGTCATCAACGATAACCATCCCATATCTCTTGCCACCTATAGACTCAGTTTTCACTGGTCCAAAAAGGTCGATATGCAGAAGTTCCAACGGCCTTGAGGTTGAGACAACATTCTTTGCCTTGAAAGGGACTTTTGTGAATTTGCCTTTCTGACATGCTTCACAAAGAGCGTCTGAAGCGAACTTCAGATTGGGTAAGCCCCTGACAAGGTTTAGCTTGCTCAGCTGAGAAATCTTTCTCATACTGGCATGCCCTAACCGTCTATGCCATACCCACTGCTCTTCATTAACAGACAGAAGGCACTTCACATTCTGAGCCTCCAACTCAGATAATCTGATCTTATAGATGTTGTTCTTCCTCTTGCTGTTAAACAGAACAGAGCCATCGATCTGACTTACAGCCCGGCAGGACTTTTGATTGAATATAACATCATAACCCTTGTCAGCTAATTGACTTATAGACAATAAGTTATGTGTTAAGCCGTCTACCAATAACACATTATCAATGCTGTAAGATCAAGTTTTGATCTAGTAGTACAACTCTATGTTTTGATGATTACAAGTTAACCTTTTGATATGAACAATTGTGGTACTCTAACGTGTTTTTCTGAGTGTGCTATTTACAGGCTCTGACCTCAACTCAATCTCACACAAATCAGAAGCACTGTGTATAAAGAGTGACCCAAGCAACGCTTTCGCATTCACCATGTTCAGTATGAACAGTGGAAAAGCTTCAGAAGTTCTGAAGCTATACAAACTCTGATGTGGACTCAGTCGCTAGAAGCTCTGAAGATCCAGAAGTTCTGATAACCAAGAAACACTGAAGGTTCAGATGTTCTGATGGTGTAGAAGACTCTGAAGATCCAGAAGCTGAATAGTGGAAACTCTGAAGTCCAGAAGCAAGAAACTCTGAAGG
>NC_080041.1:117170171-117292119 GCF_012489685.1 Lotus japonicus | reverse complement strand
GAATTGCTTCCCAGAAATTGACAATTTCCAGAAGTACTTTTTCTCTCTGTTCTATCTCCAGCATAATCAGCATCACAATAACCTGAAAGCTTATACTCTGATGTTTTCTTATACATCAAGCCAAGGTTAGTGGTGCCTTTCAGATACCTTAGGATCCTCTTAACAGCAGTTAAGTGGGTTTCCCTTGGATCTGATTGGAAACGAGCACATAAATGAACACTAAATAATATGTCTGGCCTAGATGCAGTTAAGTACAGAAGTGAACCTATCATGCCACGATAGAGCTTCTGACATACTTTACCACTTATATCTTCTTTTTCCAGAATGCATGTTGGATGCATTGGAGTCTTGGCCACTGTAGATTCCAGCATGTTGAACTTCTTCAGAAGTTCTTTAGTGTACTTGCTCTGATGGATATATGTTCCTTCTGGTGTTTGATTAACTTGTATTCCCAGAAAGTACTTTAATTCTCCCATCATACTCATCTCAAATTCAGCCTGCATCATCTCAGAAAATTCTTTGCATAGAGATTGATTAGCAGAACCAAATATAATATCATCAACATAAATTTGCACAATTAAGATATCATCTTTATAAGTCTTGCAAAAGAGAGTTGTATCTACTTTACCCCTTACAAACTCATTCTCCAGAAGGAATGAGCTAAGTCTCTCATACCATGCTCTGGGAGCTTGCTTCAGACCGTAGAGTGATTTCTTCAATTTGAACACATGGTCTGGTTTCTTTTCATCTTCAAAACCTGGGGGTTGATGAACATAGACTTCCTCTGAGATATAACCATTTAGGAAGGCACTCTTTACGTCCATCTGATGTAGAACTATGTTGTGATTTACTGAAAAAGAAATCAATAGTCTGATTGCCTCCAGTCTTGCTACTGGAGCAAATGTTTCAGTGTAGTCTATTCCTTCCTGCTGGCTGTAGCCTTGAGCAACTAGCCTTGCCTTGTTTCTGACTACATCTCCTTTCTCATTTAGCTTGTTTCTGAATACCCATTTCGTTCCAATAACATGGACATTCTCAGGTTTCTTCACTAAGCTCCAAACATCGTTCTTGGAGAATTGATTCAATTCTTCTTCCATGGCCAGAATCCAATCCTTGTCCTGAAGAGCTTCATCTATGGACTTGGGTTCAATTAAGGACACCAATCCTTTCAGACTCAGCAAGGTCTCCTCAGAGGGTCTGAAGGCAGATCTGGTTCTGACTGGTTCATCTTTGTTGCCCAGAATCAATTCCTTAGGATGAGCTGCAGTGATTCTGCTCTTCTTCAGAGTTTGTGAGTTAGAGGGACCAGCTTCTTCCTCTGGTTCATCTTCCTCTGGCTCAACTTCCTCTGGAGCTTTGCCTTTATCAGAAACATTAATGCTTAAATCTGCAAACTTTTCAACTAGCTTTGACTGGTCAGAGTCAAGCTTATCATCAAATCTAACATGAATAGATTCTTCAATAGTCTTAGCATCAGTATTATAAAATCTAAAACCTTTAGATCTATCAGAATAACCAAGTAATAGACACTTAGAAGATTTAGCATCAAATTTATGCAATCTATCCTTAGTATTGAGAACATAACAAACACAGCCAAAAGGATGAAAATAAGAGATGTTGGGTTTTATGTTCTTCCACAATTCATAAGGAGTCTTATTCAGAATTGGTCTCACAGAGATTCTGTTCTGAATGTAACATGCTGTATTTACTGCCTCTGCCCAAAAGTGCTTAGCCATGTCAGTTTCTTGGAGCATGGTTCTAGCCATCTCCTGAAGAGTTCTGTTCTTCCTCTCAACAACACCATTTTGTTGAGGAGTTCTGGGACAAGAGAAATCATGTGCAATTCCATAGGAATCAAACAGACTCTCAAACTTGTCATTCTCAAACTCTCCACCATGGTCACTTCTGACACGCACAATTCTACAAGCCTTCTCGTTTTGCACTTGAGCAATGAAGGTAGAGAACACAGCATGAGACTCATCCTTGCGGGTTAGAAACTTTACCCATGTCCAGCGGCTATAGTCATCAACGATAACCATCCCATATCTCTTGCCACCTATAGACTCAGTTTTCACTGGTCCAAACAGGTCGATATGCAGAAGTTCTAACGGCCTTGAGGTTGAGACAACATTCTTTGCCTTGAAAGGGACTTTTGTGAATTTGCCTTTCTGACATGCTTCACAAAGAGCGTCTGAAGCGAACTTCAGATTGGGTAAGCCCCTGACAAGGTTTAGCTTGCTCAGCTGAGAAATCTTTCTCATACTGGCATGCCCTAACCGTCTATGCCATACCCACTGCTCTTCATTAACAGACAGAAGGCACTTCACATTTTGAGCCTCCAACTCAGATAATCTGATCTTATAAATGTTGTTCTTCCTCTTGCTGTTAAACAGAACAGAGCCATCGATCTGACTTACAGCCCGGCAGGACTTTTGATTGAATATAACATCATAACCCTTGTCAGCTAATTGACTTATAGACAATAAGTTATGTGTTAAGCCGTCTACCAATAAAACATTATCAATGCATGGACTACTATCTACACAAATAGTACCAGTACCAATAATTTTACCCTTTTCATTTCCACCGAAGCCAACTTCGCCTCCAGGCTTAAGTTTCAGCTCTCGGAACATACGCTTTTCTCCCGTCAAGTGACGCGAGCATCCACTGTCCAGATACCATGATTGGTGTTTCAGTGGAGCTATCAAGGATATCTGCAACATAGATAATCTTGTCCTTAGGTACCCACTTTCTGGGTCCTCTTTTGTTAGTTACCCCAAAGGTTCTGATCACCTTGGGTGTCTCAACATGATATTTTAAAGGAATATTTGCATGATATTTAGTCATAGAGAGAGATCCCTTTTTAAGAGGGTTTTTAGCAACTTTAGCAGGTACAGGATCAGGCAATATGGTACCAGAGGGAACAAAGCATTCATACAAGGATTTAGCTTTAGACACAGAAGGCTCATTTCTAATTGGTTTAGAATAGCCAATGCCATGCATTCCATTTCTGCTTACACCATAGATCATTGAAGCCATTAAGCTTCTATCTACGCTTTTAGCCAGGAATCTTTGAAAAGATTTTTCATACTTAGATTCATGCTTACTATCAGAGGCATCGCAGGCAATAACTTCTTCTAACTTTGCAATTTGATTCTTAAGCACAGAGTTAGAATTAACTAAAGCATGGTTATCATTTTTCAAATCAGATATGATTTTCTCATGTTCAGAAGGAGTTTTAGAAACAGCAGATAAGTTCTTTTTCAGCTTCTTATGCTTAGACAACAAGGAGTTATACTTATCCATGATATCAGACAAGGCATGTTTCAGTTCAGAGGTAGAGAAGGAAGCAAATACCTCATTTTCATCGTCAGAGTCTGGATCTCCTTCTGATTCTGAGTCAGAGTCAACAGCTTCCTTTGACTCTGTTCCTTTGTCTTTGACAATAGCCATGAGTCCTTGGACTTCACCATCAGAGTCAACATCCTCTGACTCTGATTCATCGAATGTCACCATCAGACTCTTCTTGGTCTTGAAGTGCTTCTTTGGCTTCTTGTCCTTCTTCAATTTTGGACAGTCACTTTTGTAGTGCCCTGATTCTTTGCACTCAAAGCAAGTGACTTCCTTGATTGATGACTTCTTCTGACCTGAGGATTCAGACTTTCCTCTTGCCTTTCCAGAGCCTTTGAACTTGCTCTGCCTGTGCTTCCAGATGCGGTTGAGTCTCTTGGAGATCAGAGTCAGCTCATCTTCATCAGAATCTTCTGATGCTTTTTCAGATTCTTCTTCTTCAGCTTGAAAAGCCTTTGACTTCTCAACCTTAGCCTTTTCAGATTTGGATTTCAAGGCTATGGACTTTTTCCTCAGATCTTGCATCTCTGAGCGCTTCAGCTCATGGCATTTCAAAATGCTGATGAGTTCTTCTAAACTCATATTCTCAACATCTCTCGTGAGCTCTATTGAAGTCACCAAAGGCATCCAACTTTCAGGAAGACACCTGATGACCCTTATGACATGATCTTTTGTTGTGTAGCTCTTGTTGAGAGGACGTATGCCAGCTACAAGCAGTTGAAATCTGGAGAACATTTCTTCAATGGACTCATTTGGCTCCATGATGAAGGATTCATACTTTTGGATCAAAGACAATGCCTTTGATTCTTTGACTTTCTTGTTTCCTTCATGAGACATCTTCAGAGAATCAAAAATACCTTTAGCAAACTCACGATCTGTAATCTTCTGGTACTCCTCATAGGAGATAGCACTTAGAAGAATTGCTCTTGCTTTGTGATGTTGTGAGTACAGCTTCTTTTGATCTGCAGTCATCTCTGACCTTGGGATCTTCTTGCCATCTGCATCAACTGGACGCTCGTAGCCATCCACAATAATATCCCAGAGATCTGCATCGAAACCCAGAAAGAAACTTTCCAGTCTATCTTTCCAATATTCGAACCTTTGACCGTCGAACATAGGAGGCTTTGCGTTGTAACCATCTCTTTGAGTTTCACTGGTGGTGGCAGCCATTGTTTTTCACACCGGCCCGGATCACTGAACACTGTTAGGTGTGGTAATCAGAACTTGCGCTCTGATACCAATTGAAGGTATGAAAAACGGTAGAAAGGGGGGGTTTGAATAACGTTTTCAGTACAAAACTACCACCTTAAAGATTTTAACAAATCTTTTCGAGAACTAAGTGCAAAAGATAGAGATAGAAAAGCACACAAGGATTTTATCCTGGTTCACTTGATAAATCACTCAAGCTACTCCAGTCCACCCGTTAAGGTGATTTCTTCCTTCTTAGAATGAAGGCAATCCACTAATCAGGTAAGAGTTACAACTGCACTTGAAACCTACAAGTGACTAACAATTACACTGACTTAGCTCACACTAAGATTCACTCTCTTAGTCTTCTCTAGGATCCGATCAACCTTGATCTCCTAAAGGAAAATCAAACAACTGTTTGAGGTTGGTGTTTACAAGGGTTTGCTTCTGAATAAGCTGAGTGTAAACTAAATAAATTACAAGATGAAAGAAAGCTTAGAATATTTTGAATGTCTTGCGCGTGTGTTGCTTCTTAGTTTCTTAGCCGCTTCTTTCAATCTTCAGCCTCTATATATACTCCAAGGATTAGGGTTGAGCGTTGCATGGGAAATGCTACCGTTGGAGGGCAGTTCTGGAAAATCCAGCTTCTGCTGTGGCTGAGAACGTTAGGTAGGTCGTCAGGAAGGTACACTGCTTTTGTACTTGGATAGCGACTTGACCTTTTAACCTAGGAGACTTCTGATCAGAGGAATGCTTCGTATAGGAACTTGTGAAGCCGGTTGATCAGAGTCAGAGGGAAAGCACAGATCCTCTGACCATTGTATCTTCTGATTCTGAACTCAGAGGGAAGAACATGGCCTTCAGAGTTTCTTGCTTCTGGACTTCAGAGTTTCCACTATTCAGCTTCTGGATCTTCAGAGTCTTCTACACCATCGGAACATCTGAACCTTCAGTGTTTCTTGGTTGTCAGAACTTCTGGATCATCAGAGCTTCTAGCGACTGAGTCCTCATCAGAGTTTGTATAGCTTCAGATCTTCTGAAGCTTTTCCACTGTTCATACTGAACATGGTGAATGCGAAAGCGTTGCTTGGGTTACCCTTTATACACAGTGCTTCTGATTTGTGTGAAATTGAGTCAGGGTCAGAGCCTGTAAATAGCACACTCAGAAAAACACGTTAGAGTACCACAATTGTTCATATCAAAAGGTTAACTTGTAATCATCAAAACATAGAGTTGTACTACTAGATCAAAACTTGATCTTACAGGATCAACTTTTATTTTCCTAATAATCAATTATGGCATCTAGAAACTACTCACAAATGCTTTGGAAACCTTCTATAATTGATTCTGAACCCAGAATCAATTATAAGGGTTGGGTTTGGTTCTGAGATGAATACGGAAAACGTTTTTCCGTATTCAATACAGAAAACCAGGTTCCATACTAAATACGGAAGACCATTTTCCATATTCAATACGGAAACCAGTAATCCGTATTTACCCAGAAACGCCATTAACGACAATGAGCTATCGGCCCTAAATCCAAACCACATTCAAGACATTTCAGCCAACAATACCTCTACACAAGCAACAATCGACTACCCTAGGGTTCAATGATTAACATAATTTCAAGTTAAATGGGGAAAATCCAAAAATCCTTACCTCTAGGTTTCAATTCTGAGAATGGGGTTGTGAAGAGCTTTGATGGAGATGATGGAACCTTTCAAGTACACGGTTCAAGCAAGGGGAGCGACAGAGATCGAAGGTTGAAGAGGGGAGAAGAGCTTGGCAAAATACGGAAATGGGTTTGAATAAACCCTTGCCGGTTTACATACTAATACAATACGGATATGAGACTTCCGTATTCAATACGGAAATGTGTCTTCCGTATTCTATTAAAGGGGGGCGTTCCAGTAATTTTCCCACTTTAAGTGGGGCGGGGAGCCCCATAGGGGGGGCCCCAAACCCAACTCCCACTTGTCAGTATCGACTCTAGGGTTTCTTAAAGGTCCTCCAATGTTTTACCTTATTGGGCCTATTGCAAATCAATGGTGTACAAGGGGATCTCAAAACACCTAGCTTCTTGGAACATAGTTTTATTGAGTTAACTTCAGGCATGTTTTTTGCAAATTTTTTAGTTGGGGGACGGTTTTGTAGAAATGATAAAATTAGGGGATCAAAAGTGTAACTAAACATATATTTTATAGTGTTTATATTAATTTTTTAGATTATATTAGGATTTAGGTGTGAGAGGTGACAAGTTTATTTTAAGTTGTTATCTCATTTATTTTATTTTATTATCTCTTAATTATTTTCTGTTATTTTGATTTAATTTTAGGAAGAGATAATGAAAAAAGAGAGAAAATCAAGGAAATAAAGAGAAATTCGCAGCTGGTGTCTCTTTCAGCGCAGGAAACCACTGCGATAGCACCAGTATTTTACTTCTGGAATTTTCTGCACCATTTTTTATGCTGTCGCACGAAATGCAGCGGTCCCGGATTCCGTTGCGCCATCTTTTGCTGCGGTCGCACGTACTTCCGCTGCTAAAGAAGGGCTTCTCAAGTTTTTTTTTACCTAACTTTCAACCGGTGTTCAGAGGAGCGAGGGGAACATTCCTAGAGCCATCTCTAGAGCTTCTAGGATTTATTTTTCCTTTATAATTCTTCTTATGGTCATGCTTGGCTAGTTTATCTTTTGTACTAGGGATAGATGATGTTATCTCTTTGATTTTGTTTGGATTCATTTTGATTTCTATAAAGATTTACTATATTCCGTTCTTGAATTTCTCTTTTGCTTTGATTGTTATCTATTGCACATAGATTGTTTTGCTTGTTTCTATACAATTGAGAAATTGATAGGAACTTGGGATCTAGGGAGAAATTGGTGCAGTTTTTCTGCCGTAGTTTTTGAAACAACAACTGTTTATTTACTTTATAATTTCTTTACGTGATAATTAACGATCAATCAACCCCTCTTTTTTATCTTTGCTTTTAGTCCTTCCAACTGAATTGGTAACGTTAGAAGTAAACTCACAAACATTTTATGAAGACCCACAAGAACAAGCATAAGAACAACACGACGTTTATGAAGGTCAAGAACAAGTCAACTAGTGAGATAAACGTGTCGTTCGCGATTTCATCGTCCCTTTCAATTCGTCTCTTTCATTTCTCTCTCTCACCGAAGCCTTTCCTCCATTTCCCTTCTCTGCCGACGCCTTTCCTCTCCTCATCCTTGCCCCGCTCTCTCAGGTCCACTCATTCGAGTTCATGCTTCGCGCGCGTCATAGCTCCACATCAATCGACATTCATCCTTACTGATTATCAGATGCTTCAAATCGGTTTCATGCTATCAATCATGTCACGACCTAGATCGAGAAGAGTTGAACTTCCACCGACTCAAGAGATACCCAAAATCTGCAACCCTTCAAAATTTCGTCTTTCTTTTTTCAATTGTCTTCCTATGAAGATTCTTCTGAGCAAAGAGAAAAAGAAGAGTTTTTCTTCTTCTTTCAATGAAAAGCTATATTCTGAGTCAGTGTCTAGGAATTCATGATTAGCAGTTAACATTGCTATAAAATGATAATTATGAAGATTCCTTTCATGTAATCTCTCAGAAATAATAATCTTCTATCATCATTTGATCCATAGAAAAAGAGTTATACACGAGGACTATAAAAATTTATTGGAAAACCACCTTAATGGAACAAAGGAACTGGTGGAAGTGTATAGCCCTTAAGTTGATGAAGCTACCACAGTAGATCAAATATAAGGGAAAACATAAGCATTTTTTTAAATGATAATGCTACATAAGATGATAGCAGAGTGCAAAACCAGTTGGCAAATCTCTCAGGTATTATCACCTTTCTCATTGTTCAATCTTCAAAACAATTAATCTAAAAAAGAGAGCAAAAGGGCCATAAGTGGGCACATGCACATATAGATAACTAGCAGATATTTAACATTAATGAACTAACGCATAAAATCTACAGCTTGAATGACTTGGCAAGTGCATTAAATAGTTAAGTCCTTGAGTTCAAAAGTTTATGTTAACACCATCAAACATATGTGACAAGATTGCCAAGGTATATATAGCTAAACAAATGTATTTTTCACACTACACAACAACAGCGATTAACAAGGCCTTTTTACCTTCCAGGAGCGAGAAAAAGAACAGGGTGGCTCCATGTTTAAGGGATGACTTAAAATGTTCAAAAAATCACATCAAATTGTTTGACCGTAAGGGATTTGTGGCAACCTCCTTTGGATCTAAGTAGAAGGTATACAAAGGTAGATTCACTGATCAACCAGCAAAACAAACAGATCTCAATCATTCATTAAGTAAGAAAATTTCTTCAGAAATCACAAACATAATAAAAAACTTACATCCTAGACATGATATTGTTTCCACGATAATGAGGTAACAAGCATTGAGGTAGCTGACTCTTAACAAAGCATCAGCTAGGAGAAAAACACTGCTTGAATCGATTAGAAAAAAGATGTAAAGACAAACAAATCAGGAGAACTAGAAGCATCCCAACAGCGGTAAGTAAAACCATGACTTAATCACAATATAACATGAAGGCATGAAGCTGAATCATGACTTATCTGAACAGTGAAAATCAGAACAATATTTAGCAACAGTAAAGCAGCGGTCTGTAACTCCACAACCAGTTATGAACACAATCCTTGCATGATCCGATTAGCTATGGCATTATAGATCTCCATTAAAGAATATCAAAAGAAGTTTATGATTAATGCTCAACATTGAAAGGAACCATACATTGCCTTATTTCCATGCTAAGAGTTTTATGATGAAAAACCATTTTGATGTCCCCATAATGTGTGCAAAAAGCTATAATAAGTGTTTCATTGAAGGATTAATTACTATTTGTCTAAAGAGCAATTTGGACCTGAACCCAGTTTGAAGAACATGGGTGAAGCAGATGTTATATCTGAGATAACAAACTAATCAGACTAGCAGGCATTAATATGCTAGTATTTGAAACACAGGCACTTGCAATTCATTCAATATTCCATACAATATAAACTGGCCATAAATGAATGTTTCCCTTTTTTTGGCCACTGATTTTAGTCCCCTTTATTCGGTGACCGTAATACCCTACACCGAGTTAACTGATGCTTCTGGTTTCAGAATTGTGAAGGAGAACATTTGGGTCATTTATCACCCAAATGCACACTAGGAAAATGAAGACAATTTTTAACTCAACCCCACCTTTCTTCTAATCCTAATCTCACTCCTGACATAACCGGAAAAACCAGCTATAACAGGTAAAATTAATGGTGCATTGGTGTCCTATATTTTTCTAAAGCTACCAGCATCATCAAAGCACAAAGCACTCAAACTATACTTGAAAGATATACCTGTAAGGGGATCTCAATCCTCATAAAGAATAATGCAGCAGTAGTGCATACATTGAAGAATGCTAGATATTGGGCACGCTAGCTCTAATCTTCACGAAACTGTCCAATTCGAGATTATTCGACCAAAAAAGCCTAGACCTGAAAGATAACAAGCTACGATCATTTGAGGTTTTCTCTAAGAGAGCTCGAGTGTTTGTTTCCTTTTTGTCAGAAAGCTGCTCTATGTAAGGAAGATTGTGAGTGAAGCAATTGTGAGACTAGAGTGTTTTCTTGAGCATAATTTTAGTGTTCTTTATGGCCTTGTTGGAAATGAGTTTCCTAGAAGTTTGTTTTCTTAGTTAGTAAACTATAGATTTCCAGTTCTTCCAATCACAATTGGATGGGGAAAGAACCTTGTGAAGGGTTGAAGCAGAAGAAAGGCGAGATGGAGCAATTGTGCAGCTAGAGGTGAATGAACTTTGGTGGAATTAAACAAAATCTCCTCAAGTTCTCTTCTTCTACGTCAATTAAAAGGGCTAAGACTCACAAGCATACAAATCCATATAGCTAGTTTAAAAATCTATTCCTATTTCAGTTTCTGTTATATTTAATAAATACTGATGTACCAACAGCAAAACACAGCATATGTCCTTCAAAAAAAGCACCAAATCCAGCAGATATAATATATGCAGTACTGAATACAATTGCAGTCATCTGGAAATAATTTTCAAATACTAACAAGCATAAAAATTACATAAATAAAATTTCACAGGATATAGAGCTCCATGTGCATGAGTCCAATTCTTTTTTCATTTCAAGAATTTTCTCATGAGATAGGAAAGGGTTACTGAAAATTTTCATGGTATGTAACAATGTTGAATTTTGCATAACAAGCTCAGCAAATCTCATCTGAGATTTCATGCCGCTAAATTTTTTAAGAATGCACCTCCTGAGCTGTGAAGAAAAGCATTCACGAACATGTGTGTTTGGCCAAGCATATTGGTTTTCAAGGACAAGAATTTGAAGTTGAGGGCAATGATTGAGCATATCAAGCACTGATTCCCATTTACTATAGACTCCAACTTCAAAGATGAGATCCAGACGAATTAAATTGGGAAATATAGGAATGTCTACATCACAGAACTGCAAAGAGTAGTAAAAAATTTATCAGAAATATTGATAACATTTACAAACTAAATTGATTACAAAAACATCATTACAAACCCGGTCTATGCGCAGAAACTCTACGTTGCAAAAAGTTCTCACAGGAATACCAAAACCTATCCATACGGTAAAAGCATCTGCTCTGACCAACTTGGGTAAAGTTGTAAACTTTGTCTCACTCTCAGATGAAGGGTCATAAGCAGAAGATATGATTTTTGCTTCCAAATTTTCAAGCAATGGACAACCATTAAGAAGGTCTGCAAAATGTTGAGACTTTAAGAAAGTAACATGGTCCAAATGCAGAGTTTTGAGTAAGGGAAGTTCAACAGAAAAAAAACCCTTAAAAGCCACGCATTTCAACTGGAGAACAACAAGGGTTGTGATGCTGAAAATGGAGCAGGGTAAGTCCTGACAAAAGGCCAAACAATTGATTTGGAGATTCTCAACTTTGCGGTCTGCTGCGGTTTTCAACCATGTCTTAACATGGGAAACTGAACACGTGGAACATTTGAGGCGAAACGTTTTGATGGGTTGGTGAATACCAAGTCTGAGAATGGATGCCTCTACGAATTTGATAAAGGAAGAGAATGATCTATTCCCAGATCGAGTAAATCTATCTTGGTCAAAATCCAGATTGGTGACTGAAAGCCAGAGTGGTCTCCATCTCTTGGACACAAAACTTGTAGCGAAAACATCTTCAATTGGAAGGAACGAGAGAATGTGACAGAGAACATCATCTGGTAAATTGCTAATCATATCATCCATTGCTACTGTAATCTGTCTACTCCATACTCTTGACCACAAGACTTGTGGAAAAAGCATGTTCAGTAGGAAGGAACGAAAGAATGTGACAGAGAACATCATCTAGTGAATTGCTAATCCTATTATCAACTATTGTTACTATAACCTGTCTACTCCACACTCTGGTTCACACTGAATATTTTGATCGACTCTAGGGTTTATTAAGGTTCTATTCTATGTGTTCACCAATAAACACTCGGTTTTATTTTTGACAAAGTCTACTCGCTGGAAGCTAGTAATGCTAACCAAGTGAGGTTGAATTTGTTGGACTTCTTAATCTGGTTTGATGTTTAAACTTATTGGGCTTTTCCAAATTTTAGTTGATTTATTTTCTGCACGCCAATTTTTTACTATTTATACGGCCAAGATTAAGAGCAAGTGTTTTTTTTGGTACAGCGACTAAAAGAAACAAAAACTAAGGCCTCACAAAGGAGACACCCGCTGCATCCACAAGGAGAAGCAAACCCAAGGCTGCCACTGGCTGCTCAACCAACACCAAGGCTTCATTCTGACTCGTGCCATGCTTAGCTAGGAAATCTGCGCACGCATTCCCTTCACGCAAAGTATGATGAAGCTTCACCATCCAAGTCCTAGATAGGAGATCCTTAATATCCCAAATCAAAGACGCATATAAATGTCTGGAAGGAGGCACAGATAAAATAAGGTTCACAGCATCTAAAGAGTCAGATTGACACTCAACAACTCGATACCCTCGCTCCCACGCAAGAGTTAAGCCCTGATGGATTCCCAGTAATTCAAGATGAAGAATACACGCATCATCTCGATAGCCAAAGAAACCATCCATCCACTGCCCCTCAGTGTTGCGGAAACAACCACCTAATCCACCACGACTAGGCACATCCCGGACGCTGCCATCCACATTAAGCACGACACTACCCGGAAGCGTTGGCAACCACTGAACCAATCTAGGCGATCCCTGGTGACCTGTATCTAGACCTGAAAACGCGCTTACCAACTCCATGGCCAAGCTAGAGATGTTCGAATCAAGGACCCGACAAGGAAGCCACTGATTTTCCATACACCAGGTGTTGCGTCTCCTCCAAATCCACCAAAGAGTAGCCACCTCCGTAGGATCCGAGTTCTGCAACAAGCTACGAAGCCACGCCTTGGAATCCATAATCGAGAACACGTTCCCCACCATATCAAAGCCCAAACGCGTCCAAACGTCCTGAACCCGAGAACAGTCTCTAAGACAGTGCAGCACTGTCTCATCCCCGGTATTACACAGCCGACACACCGCATCGGGCGACATTCCCCGCCGGAATCTGCACTCATTCGTAGGTAAAGCATTATGACACGCTAACCAGATGACGATAATACACTTAAGCGGAGCTTTGAGACTCCAAATCCAACCCCAACTCGACCCTGAATCCAAGGAGCCATGCCCTAGAATACCTCTGCTCTCTAGAAGCCAGTTGTAGCCCGAGCTGGTAGAGTAATTCCCCAAGGTGTGGCCCTTTCACCGCACCCCATCACACACATGCACGTTGAGCCTAGCCGGAAACTGACGGATTAAGCTCCCTACGTGACCCGGAACCTGAGTCCACAGCCGCTCAAGCCTCCAAACCCCATTATCCCAGATATCCCTGATTCGAAGCTCGATATCATGAATATCCACGAACGGGACTAATTGACACAGCGGAACAGGGGAACACCAGGGACGGTACCAAAGCGATGACTGGCCATCCCCAACTTGGAACTCAAAACCCGAATGGAATATGTCACGCGTCTTCAAGAAAGCACGCCACACCGGGGAGGCGGGGACCCTGGTTTAGCCTCAGAAGATAAGAAACACCCTCCTGGAAAATACTTTGCTTTCATCAGACTCACCCACGATTTCTCACAATCAGACACCAACTGCCACACCTGCTTCCCCAAGAGCGCAACGTTGTGATCCCTCGCCTTCCTGAGACCAAGACCCCCACACTTCTTTGGCTGAGCAATTCGATCCCAACCCACCAAGTTTATCCCACGACCATGCCTATCCTTCCACACAAAATTCTTCACCACAACATCCAATCTATCACAAATACCTAGCGGCACCCACACTTGGCTCATGCAATAGGCCGGCATAGCGGACACTACCGATTGTGCAAGGGTTAAGCGCCCCGGGACATATTCTATATTTCTAATTATAGCAATTTTCTTTGAGTGTTGTAAAAAAAAAATTACATTGGAAAGATAAATTGCATCCGTCAAGAATCGATCTTTGGACCTCCCCTACCCTACTTATATATCCCCCCCAGCTCCTACCACTTAAGATATCATACAGGGATAAAACAATCTTCTTCGAATCTTAAGGATTTAAAGTTGTGGTAATTTGACGGTAATTAACAACGTTAATTTTTTTTGCCAAATTACCGACAATCTCGTTATTAGTAAAAAAAATTATTTAAAAAAAGAATTGTTGGTAAGAAAACGTCGGTTATTCATTGTTTTCTCATAGTGTAAAATCATTAAACTTTATCATAGTTAAAAATGATTGTTTTAACTTGATTGAAAGTTTTATTCTTAAGAACAATTTCGCAAAGAGACTTTTATTCTTTATCACACATGATTTGTATAGCAATGAAAAAAACAACCACCGAGCTAAATATTCCTTTCATTTCTACTTCTCTAACAGATTAAGTTGTCCATCTTTTTTTTTTTGAAACATGATTATGTTGTCCATCTCTCCATTGTATTCTACATCAATGCATTCTTGTTTTGGCTTTTGAACATATAAACTAAGGAAACTACCAGGGTGTCTGTGCCATAACTCAACCTTTTCACACGCATATGTTCCCACTTTTCCATAAAGCAATAACATGATCAACTTCTTCCCCAATTTCAATTTCATATGTAACTAACAAAATTTTGTAATGTCAATTAGAAAAACATGAGTGATGTACACAATTACAAACTTAGAGGTGTGACAACATTTTATTGTTGGTGAAACGGAGAATGAGATACAAATTTCACAAAATTTCATAACTGGAGATTTCATTCTCAAAAGTAGAACATTGTTTGGAAAACATAAAGCAATTCCTTTTGCTACCCCATAAAGCAAACCCACTGGCCTATACCATTAAATATACCTTTCTTCTCTTGTTAAATATTTGTCTTTAGTTCTCACCAAGTTTAGCATATCATCTTCTCCTTAGCGACCAAGGAACTCACTCGTGTACTTATTAATTAAGAAAGTTCCACACCCCATATAGTTGAATTACTTTGGTACTCAACACAGAGAGAAGAGAACAGAGAAAGGAAATTAAGATGGGAGCTGATTGGGGACCCATAATTGTTGCAGTGGCTTTGTTCATCCTCTTATCTCCTGGGTTGTTGTTCCAAATTCCAGCAAGGATTAGGTTTGCAGAGTTTGGCAACATGACCACTAGTGGGATTTCAATTTTGGTTCATGCTATTATATACGTTTGTATAATGACCATCTTGATTATTGCAATAGGCATTCACGTACATTTTACTTAGCTGAAACAAAAATTAACCTTGGGCATGATAAATCTGCCATAGGTATCTTTCCCATTTTTTTTGCTCTTTTGATGTATTATTTTCCTTTATTTTCTTCTGCGGTGCTGTACTATTGATCAATTGTTCAAACTGAAAAAAAGAGATATAGCTATAGAAATTATGTCTTGTTTTGCTGCATAATTTCAGTTGTTTTTCTCTTGCTTGCTCTGTATAAATTTTGCAGACCAACGTTGTAAAAGGAGCTACTTTTATGATTTTTACATGAAACTCTGTTCGCCATTTCATTTTCTTCTTGTTAAAAATTCAATTGAGTGAAAGGGTGAATTGGCATGCAAACGGCACATCGATCTATAAAAAAGTACAACAGATTAGTGCAGATTAATGTTATGGATGAATAATTAAAAGGGTTAAACATCATCTTAGTCCCTGTCTGTGTCGCCGTATGATCTAGGTCCTTCGCCGGAAAAATTATTGTAAATAGTTCTCATCTTTGAAATTTTTTTGAAGCGGATCATCGCCGAGGTCGGAGACGGGGATAAAAATACTTACGTGAATTATAAAAAAAATGTTGTCATCGCAAACGCAATGTTGTCATCCGCAGACAACAAATGTGAAATAATCAGGTTGCTCGAGCAAGCTTTATGCGATGGATACGAAATTTCCTTGTTAAGCAAAGTAGAGAATACCTCTCCTCCACACATGATATACAAATACGGGGAAAGCTGGTTTCCTTGTCGAAACCATCTATCGCAAAAGATTGCGCAAGACTCCCATTAAGCATAACAAAGAAATGCACAATTGTAACACATCTCATTATCAAAGAAACCAAACTCTGGGGAAACCTCATATAAACAAGAACACTATAAAAAATGTCACTTTACCGTGTCACATGCTTGGAGAGTGCCCACATGTCATTTGAGCCACTGATTTTTTCTTTCTTTCTGTAATCAGTCAAACGCAATGAGCGCACTATCCGTGATCAAGCGACCAGGGACAAAAGTACTCTTCCGGAGCAAGCTTTTTTCTAATAGAATATAAGTTGGCGTGATCCAAACTTTAACCAACAAAGTAAGGGATTTGGTTCCATGCAGTGAGAGATACCCTACATACATGCATTCAAGGGATCTGCAAAGTTTGATTAAGATCAGTTGGTTCATATAATATATCAAGATGACAAGATCAGACGGTAGATATAAGTTTAAAATTTGAGTCAAACAATCTTAACCGAAGGTCTCAGATTGCATAGCTGCATGAATTTAGGAAATCCAAACATTTCATGACTAAGGGCCAAATATTTCATGACTTAGGGAGTCAATGAACACAAGACTTTAAGAAGTTGAGTCATCATCTGGTAGATTTTTTTTTTCTTCTGGAAGAATCATAATTCATGAATTTATGAAACCTCCGTTGAAGAACACATTTCAAGGATTTATTATAACACCTAAATCTAATAGTTGTCTGCTCTATTTAGAGGATACTCCCCAATAGTGAAAACTTCTTTATCAAATCAATGTTTATGTAGTAGGGAAAACTTAGAAGTTTGATGGCTTATCTTCCTCACACCAGCACTCTTAAGATAGAATTGCAGTATTGCACTAAATGATAGCCTTCATGTGTTGTGTGTTACAACTTACAAGCCTCCCAGGTGAGCTACATCTCAAATTCAAATTCACACTGATCTTCATATATTCTGTTTGATATTTGTCTCATCCAAATTGAAAGTAAGTGATCACAAAACATTGATTGGAGTTTGATTGTCATGATTGATTTACTTCACTCACCAAAATGAATCTCACTTCAATTTAGTGGATCCAAATTCATTTGGCTAATAGATTAGCATCATACAGGCCAAGTTAAATTTCAGATGGTGTTTCCAAATATCAGAAGGTGTTTCCAAATATTTCCACATAGGTAGGAAAAATATCTTATATCCCAAAAAATACTAGTTGAAAGTAAATAAATCTACAGCTAAACAAGACCACACAAAAAAATTGTCAGATCTGTGCATTTCCATAACCAAATAGAAAAACCTCTACTTTTATTTATTTCTCTAAAAAAAAAGTTACAATAATGGGGGATTTCTCATTTCTTTTTTCAGCTAAATAATACCATGGATTACAAAAGCAAAAGAAGAAGAAAAACACAGATCTTGAGAATCAACCGGTGTAGATGTGAACGCGAACAGCAATGATGAGGATGGAGTAGAGAGCAAAGAAGATGAGAGTGTGGATGAATATAGCTTTGCCGTTAGTCTTCATTCTACCAAACTCAAGCTGCTTCCCGTTCCCCGGAAAGGAAAACAACAACCCTGGTTGGAGGAGAACGAACAGCACCACGCCAATCAACACCGGTGCCCAATCAGCCATTTCTTTCTTACTTTTTCTTGCTTTTGAGCGCAGGAAAATGATGGATCTTTCTGACCCTGCAGAGAAAAAAAGATGTAGGAGAAAAAGGTGGTGGTAGCTTTTGAGACGGTGGGTGAGTGAGGAAAACGAAAGGGATGCTTGGAAATTTGGAACAATTTGGAAGCACAAGGAAAAAGTGGCAGGTGTGAGTGTGAGTGTTTAGTTGGGAATTAGATTTCCCACCCCCTGTTTTAGATTTTCCATCCCATTTAAAAGTGGGGAAAAACCAATATTGTCCCTCCGTGTTTTAGTCCGAAACTTCAACCTTCGGATCAGTACGAAACTTCATTCTTCGGATTAGTATGAAACTTCAACTTTCGGACACCTCTGACAGATTCTACCACCTTTTTCAGCACCATTACTCCATAGCTTCACCTACCTCACCACCATTATGGCCTGCATAAACTCCTCAACCACCCAACCACCCCCCATTTATGGCTGAACACACTGTTTGGATTGGTCCTCGTGTTATTACCAACTTTGATTTAACATACATAACAGAAGATTGATAATATGATTCATGTTTGTAATGTTGTAACCATGTCTGTAACCATGTCTGTAACCATATTATTAGCAAGAATATTTTCCTTCAGTATTGTAACGAGGTCTGTTTGTCCCATATTATTGTCACTGCATTTTCACGTTTCTGTCTTTGTGACAGTATTTGGTTTGAAAGATCCGAATCTTGAAGTTTCATATTAATCCGGTTTTTCAACTCTCGGACGTCTAAAAAAGGGGGGTGGTAAATTTAATTATGAAGCAGTCCGAAACTTATAGTCCTGGATTGATCCGAAACTTAAAGTCCTGGATTGATCCGAAACTTAAAGTCCTGGATAGATTCGAAACTTAAAGTCCTGGATAACTCTTACCAAGCAGCAGAATGCAGTAAGTTAAGACCAAACCAAAAGGCATATTCATCAATTACAATCTCAACCACCACCACAATTACAAACCAAACATTTCAACCCAACAATTCGTTAGGCAAGTCCTCCAAGATGGCCACGACACCGATCATGTTATTTTAACTGTAACTAAAGAATCCGAACTTTTAACTCTCGGACTAGTCCAGAACATCAACCTCTAGACTGGTATGGAGGTTTAAGTCCCGGAGGGTAGTCCCGACATTTTTTTAAAAAGGCTAGGGTGGCAATTCTAAAACAGGGGGTGGGAAATCTAATTCCCTGTTTAGTTTACTCACGGGTACTAGGAAATTGAACAAATAATTTAACGTTTTCGCAGTGAGAAATCGGGTACGGTTCGAGTTCAGATTTGCGGGGACCCGAATATGATGCTTTTCTCATGTTACCATAATTTCATTTTTATCCACGCCTCGTAATCTAATTACATCACTTTCTTACTCTCTCGGTTTCTATATAACTAACATTATTTTTAGTTGAACTTTGTTCATAATTATCGGTCACTTTACGAAGTTTAAGAGACCATTAATTATACTTTATCAATTGTACCCTTCATTTATTGGTGGTAAAAAAAATGAAAAGTTGGAATTAATAAGAGAGATAAAGGATATAATAGGAAGTTAGATTGTAATTTTAATAAAATAAGAAAATTAATTGTTATTTTTTAATACTTGTGCAATAATCTTAAAATGTTACTTATATAGGAACGGATGAAGTATCTTTGGACCTCGGCATTGTCAAGGAATCCTCGAGAATGTAAATTTTGTAGTTTTTTTTTATTTGTTTGGAACGGAGGTAAAAATGAAAGTTAAAAATAGAGTAAGTGATTGTTAAGTTGTTTAAATTGAGAGAAATAAAGGAAAAAAAGAATGGAAGAATGTGAGCAATAAACATGAATGTAATAAATTATTATTATTTTATCATCCATATATTTTTTTTTTACAACACTAACAATGGAAACGGAAAAGTGAAACTCCCTAAACCCAGCAAAGTTAGCCCCTATAACATCTACAAGGAGTAAAAGCTCCAGCTCAAGGGGGTCTTGAACTAGAAGGAAATCCAAAGACTTTCGGATTGCAACTTTGGTCAAAACATATACGCAAGTGTTTTCTCTTATTTGTGAGAGTATGGACTTACTAAGGAGGTCCCTAATGTTCCAAATTAACACTACATACACGTGAAAGCTCAAACAAGGGCACATAACCAAAGAAATTACCTATAACGAATCAGAGTAACAAATTACATGTATCCTAAGCAACCCTCGACCCATGGAAAATGGCAAGCAACTCCATGTGGAGGATGGTAGGATCACTATTAGATCATAGATAGCCTGCAATCCAATCACTAGCTAGCACTATTCCAGACACACCCACCAAACTGTGCACTGCTAGGAGACCTCAACAACTACCATTGCAGTTCACTGATATGCTCAAGCCAGAAGAAGGGTTCCAAGCACTCATACTAAATATTTCTTATCTAATTATTAGTATTATTATTATTATAATAAGAGTATGGTCAAATTGCTCCTAGCCGGTTGAATTCGTTCTCTAATCACCCTCCTCTAGTTTCTCTTGGTGAGATTAGGCCAAGTCAGTCATCTCCTTTTTTTCCTCCGCCTTAATCAACTAGACCATGGTTCAAATCTCTACTGCGGTCGCCTCCTTTTCTTTCTCCAAAGCTGAGATCCCCAGTTGATACCAAATGAACCCAATTAGGCCTCGAGTTCAAAAAAATCTCAGGCCTAGAGCCTCGCACTCTTTCTTGAAGCATCATACTCCCTTTTTTAGTCCGAAGCCCCTTAGGATTTCAGAACTTTATATGTTTAATTTTCTTGGAAGCAACCCCGAAAGAACCTCTACCATTAGGCGTGAGCTAGACAATGGCGGTCCCAGGGACGCCCATCGGCGAAATCCAGAGTAAGAGAAGAACGACTCATCTAAAGTTGTTGGAGGCGTAAATTCCTTATTACATAACTCAACATGCTTTGTGCGCAATTGCAAAAGATAAAATGAGTAGTGTTTAAATTAAAAAGGGCGACATGATAAAGTCTTCAAGAAAGACACCTCTACCGATAGTTATCGGAACATAAGAACGAGGGGCATCGACGAGATCCTTCTACGAGAAAGCGACACCTTTCTCGAAAGTAGTCATAACCAAGACGTTGTGGAGCGCTCTATCCTCTGCCCTTAGGTTTGTTTCCTCAAGCAACCAACTCTTTGTCGAAAAAAATGTAATGATTCATAACCCAATATATTGGAGAAAAGGGGCACCTCAATATCCATATAATATACTCACATGATTCCCTTCAGGTTTGTTACACAATTATGTATGAATACATGATAAGGGGACTTCCATAGGTACAAACTATCTTCTAACTCTAATCCTTATTTCTTCCCCAATTTTGTTAATTTAAGCGTTGGAGTGCCTTGTAGATACACACCTATGAAGCCCACTTGATGGTCGAAGAAGAAAGGGTCTCTTCAAGAAAGGAGCATTCCAACGAAGCAACCCTTACACCTTACCATTGTCCTATACTCATATTCGATAATCCCTTACCGTCTTCAAGAAAGTAGCATTCCAACGAAGCAACCCTTACCCCTTACCATTGTCCTATACTCAGATTCGACAACCCCTTACTGTAATATTGTAATCTCATACGATTTTATGAATCATTACGCAATCAATCATGAATCATGAATCAATAAGTATCTTCTTTGATTCAACTATTAATCCAATTTTTAAAACACGTGTAATTAATAGGTATTATTGCCTACATAGTGGCAATAAAGTGAGTCTTTTCGGCCACTAAATGCACGATGATAAGTTTTATCAACCACATCTTACCGCCATTGTT
Source organism: Lotus japonicus (assembly GCF_012489685.1). Lineage (NCBI taxonomy): Eukaryota > Viridiplantae > Streptophyta > Magnoliopsida > Fabales > Fabaceae > Lotus > Lotus japonicus. The sequence continues at coordinate 117,270,593 of NC_080041.1, read as the reverse complement.
TGTTTATAATTGAATACAAATGCTATTCTTCATTCTTCATTGGCTTAACAAAAAAAAATGCCATTCTTAATTGGTTGTAGCCACAGCCATCCACCATTACAAGCCGTGTGATATTGACTACTAATGAAAACGATGCCTTTCTTATCCTGAAAATTCCACACACTGGCCCGGATAAAAAGGAGGACAGATATTAAAGTGAAAAGGATTGATTATTTTTATGCTAGCTTTATAGGATTCCAATTCCATTTCTTGTGGGATAGAACCCACCAATAATGGGTACTCTTAAATAATTTGATCCTTCTTTTAATTTTTTTCTAGTTATTACCTCTTCTACTTGCTCTTGATTCATTCATTCAAGCTTTGGAACTTATTCTTAGAGGTACACAATGAACGATTGGGCTCCTCCTCTCATAGCTGCTGCTCTGTTTTGGCTATTGAGTCCAGGAATGATCTTTCAGTTGCCGGGGAAGAATGCGCCATTCGAGTTTATGAACATGAAGACTACTGTTGCATCCATTTTTGTACACACTGTTATTTATGGTCTCTTTCTGATGTTGTTCTTCATTGTTCTCTCTGTCCATGTTTATATCTAGGCAGCAGCAAAGGCTATGTTAAGAAATCTGACATGTTGTGTTGTCTTTTGAAGTAGAATTTAGAAAAAGTGTCTATCTGTTCCTATATGTGCACTTATGAATTTCTTGTTGTCTTCTTATAGTTAGGTCCTAAAGCTTAATTTCCTGAGAATTTGTAGCTTTTTACCATATTAACTTGGTGCTTCCTCAGAAATCTACTTGTTAACTTGGTGCTTCCTCAGAAATCTACTTGTTAGATTACATGAACAAAAATTATGTGAAACTAATTTGTCAGAAAAAAAAAAAAGGAAGAGCTTGGCAGGCTAACTGAATATCAACCCTTCTTGTTTCATGTTACTGAATTATTTTAATCGGTCATAAGCAATCAATTTACTCCCTATCAGTCTATCACAACCTTGAGTTTGGAGTAAATTTTTCAATTTTTACTTTGAATTCTGCTATGCGTAGTAAAACATGCTTTCAACTGTTTGTTGTATTAATGCGATCAAATTAATCAGAATCCTCATCAAGACAGGTACTAAGCAAATACTCTGGGGTCTGTTTTACTTTCTGGGCGGCAAATGCTATTATTACTAATCCGTTAACCCTTTGTGGTAAGGGTTTGGGCCGTTTTGGGACCAGCCCAATTTAGTGATAGGAGCGATTTCTTGACCAAAAAAAAAGATAGTTACGGCGTCACTAAGAGTTTGAGAGACAAGACAAATCAAATCTAGTACAAAATAGTAGTATTAAAATTTTAAATTGGCTACTTATAGATAGACATATCCTTTATGGCACCACCCTTTGGACATAATAATTAGTAGCAGTTTTTATCGCCAAAAGACGATTTTTATCACCACTAGTTAATATGCTCTAGGGATGTCGCACAAATTAATTTATATGTGGATGAATCTTTACCTTTACCGTTTTAAGTTTTGTAATTCAATCTTTTTAGTTCTTTCTAATGTTTATTAGCTTCTCATCAGCTGTGACAATATCCTATTGAGTTGGTCATTAGTTTGTCTTATATATGAAAGAAAAAAAATTCAAGATCACTGGTGCATGAGGTGATCCAAATCCATCCGAGATAATAACATTTAAGATAAGTGAGTATATAATTTTTTTACTTTTTTATTTTAAATAGATGATCTTATTGGTGCGTTAGGGTGAGGTTGAATTACGCTCACGGATAATTTAGACAACCCGTGCAAAAATGAAATAAATTATTGGTTAAAAAAAATTAACACTGAAGGTAGACACAATTCGAAATTTGGCGCTCTCAAGTGATCATATGTTCGAAATTTCGAAGCGCTTTTTCGTTGTAAAGTACAAACCTTGGGTGCGATCGGGAATGTGGCTTGGTAGCAAAGTTTTCTAACTCTTTACTATGGTGGTGTGACTTTGAAATGTGACCATGGTCCACACCATGGGCATCCCACGAAGCGCTCTAACTTTGGATAATGACTCAATAAATCTAAAACACAACGACAGTCCAAAATGTAGGTATGTTCTGAAAGATCAGGATGCTTTAGCATACGCTGATGATGTTGTATCAGAATGTGCCATCATAACTTGACATCAGAATTTGGCATCATCATCAAAATGTGGGATCATCATCAGAATGTGAAATCAACATCTGATTATGCTCTGCTTTCGACCAATCTAGAGACAGATTCAGAAGTTGGGTTCAACATGAAAGTTTTAGATCGTTCTTCAAGTTTTCCAACCACGTATCAAGGGTTTCACCTACCGTGTGTCAGTTTCAAACTGACACACGGTGCTTCAGTTTCATATGCACCATTAGATCTGATATTTTCAAATTTTAACGGTTCAGATAAATTAGCATTAAAACAATTCATTTGTTAATTATATCTTAATTTACAAAAACACCCTTCTTCTTCCCCAACCCACCCCCATTGGTCGGATTCATCCACCACCGCACCATCTTCGCCGTGTCGCTTCTTTGTCCGCCGCGCACCCAAGCTTCACTTCAACGAGCTAACTACAAGATCTGAAAGCTCTCAAGACGAGAAGTCTAATGGTGGTGGTCTCGCTTTAAAACGACGCCGGAGTTGGCTGGAAACTCCAGTTGCAGGTATGTGGAAGTTTGCTCAGATCTAGGAACCGTGGTGGAGATCTTTGGTGTTTTGTTGCCCAGAAATGCTTCAAAGCCATCAGGTAAGCCATCTCCATGGTTCTACAGTGGTCGGAGTACCGATTGTGCTGAGAACGCCGCTGGTGTTGCTGTACAACCGCTGGCGGATGTGCGGTGCGTTGGGGTTGTGGCTGTACAACGCAGTGGCTGGATGAACTGCAGTTAGAGACCCAGCAAAACCCAGAAGAATAGACACAAACCCAGTTTTGATGAATCTGGTTAATTGGAAATGGGGATGGAGAAAGTGAAGAGCTTTGTGACAGAAGATGAAGAAGAAGATAGGGTTGGAAGAGAAAGGTTGAAGTTGAAGATTAGAAGAGTGAGAGTTGGTAAATGTCATACCCATTATTCAGTTCCAATTAATCTGCAGATCTGGAAAACTTGAAGGTTAGAAGAGTGAGTGTTGATGATGGTGGAAGGAGAAAGATGGAAAAATTTGAGCAATGAAGGGTAATTTTATCTTATCACTCATATAGGAAAACTGAAGCACCGTGTGTCAGTTTGAAACTGACACACGGTAGGCGCAGCCTATCAAGCACCTTGTTCGAACGAGCACAACTCCAGTTACAACATGTTCCAGTGCAAAAGGTCATAGTAGCTAAAATCAAGAATTAAACATTTTTCAAGTTAGAGTCCAATTAAGTGTGGTAGAGCAAAACTCAGCTAAGTTGTTAAAATAAAGCACAAACGCAATCTGTGTGTTCATGTTGAGTATATTATAAATAATGTGCATCAATTATACATTGATCACAAAGTCGAAATCATCATTCACTTCTCTTGACCCTACTGTTTTAATTAACTTTCGAAGTCCGATTCATATTGAACGCTGCTCGGTGGTGAAGGAATCTCATTTCTATGAAGAAATATGAGATTTTTGGATTTTGAACATAAAAAAAGTGAAGAAGAAGTGACTCCTTTTAATTCATGGGTAGAGAAAAAGAGACCATTCTAATTTAATTTGGTGTTTAATTGAGTTTGGTTAGTTTCTGCCTTTCTAGGATACTATTTCAGTGTTCTTGGTGATAATATGAGAACATCTCAAGATGAGATTGAGTTTCTCAAATTGTGATCAAGAGTTTTTGGGAATTTTGATTTTAATTAATCATTTTAATTATTAATTATGTATATACTTGCGTGGGCAAGCTACCCAAGTTTTTTGGGTTTTAATGTTTAACGCGCCCTCAATTCATCCATATGCTTCTATTGGTCCTTTTCAATGTGGTTTTTGAGTTCAACTAGCTGGTATCCAAACATGCTAATGCGACAAAATGGAAATCCAACTGAGTTCTAAATACACTAGCTTCCATGTTCCTTATTAAAATAAGTTTCAGATTGTGGAAACAAAGCACAAATTATATATTCAATATCAAAGCATGGGACACTCAATTCTTAAATTTACTGGTGAACTACATCTCCAAAAGAGAAGAAAATTAAAGAAAAGTGAAACTGAAGGACTAAAAACTGAATAGATTATCACTAATTCAGAAGCTTGATTCCATGAAAATTATAAACAGAAAAATAGACAGCGAGAACACATCAAATACCATTGTTCAATCCAGCCCAGACACAACATGTGCACACTGATTCAGGGTATGTATTCCATTTCATGATCATGAATTATCCCGTGTACATGTGGATCCTAACAGCTAGCAAGAAAATGCACACAAAAGCAAAGTAGAGAACAGCATGGACCAGGATGGATAATCCACTAGTTTGGAAGTTGCCAAATTCTACGACCCTGCTTCTGCCAGGTATCTGAACCAGCAACCCAGGAGTGAGGAGAATGAAGAGCACCACTGACACAAAAACTGGCCCCCAATCCTGCATTTTCTTCTCCTTCTTCTTCTCTTTGTGTTCTTACTCTGTCTATTTTCAATTGTGGCTGGCTTCAATAACAGAATGAGTGGAAATATATAGGACTTAATTAAAGAGAAAATGAGATAGAAAGGTGGTGTCATCTTGGTAGAAGAGACAAGCAATTGATGATGTGGAAAAAGTGAAGGTGATAGAATCAAGTTATTCTGATTCAGATTTATAAAAATTCACTCCCACACGCACGGCATTAAAACTAAAAGGAAGCTTCATCATCCCAAGTACAAAATTAATCAAATATGGGTACATTTAACCAACTGAAATTGAGAAGAATCTAGCCTGAGAGGTTACTTAAGACAGATTAAGCGTGTATCATTGAACCATAGGGGTACTGTTACCCAACTGAATAAATGAAGGGCAGTTCCGATATGTATACCCTCGCAAAATTCAACATACAATCGACATCAAGGTTTGTAACACTTTTGCACCGCCATAACTCGGTGAGTTATAAAAAAAAAAGGTGAAAATGCATTTTGGCAATTTTCACTAGACATCCTAGATTAACATAAATACTTATGTCTAAAGTATATGTCGACATTATTTCTGAATCTAAAAATCATTTCCAAATGAAGAAGAATTTAATTAAGCTTTATTTTCTTGTTTCTTTGGTGCGAAACAATATAATAAGCCACTAATTTTCTTACCATTTTTTTCTCAACGTCTTCTTACCCTTACATTCTTCTCTCCAATCTAAACAACACATTAATCAAAATTTGAAATGAGAAGTAATAATAATAGATTTTATGGTAAAACACACTCACCCCAAGGTTTGACGGAATGATATTCTACCTCATTTATCCAAAAATTATACTCCGCCTCAATTTAAATGCAAAATTTAGAGAAGGAAAAACGTATATTGCTAACAAAGAGGCAAATTGACATTACAATGGTAAAGTTTTCAATATATAAATTAGCGACGAACTTAGTACCTCCTAGCGACATAATTATCTTTTATACTCATTCAGGGATCGAATTTAATGCGAAATTTTTTCAGGGATTCGGTTTGATTCCCTTTACAATTTCAGGGACTAAAAGGGTATTTAAGCCTAAATAATTTTAATGTTTTATAATTAGTCTAGTTTTTTACATAACACATTTTTGACAAAACTATTTATTTATGAAGCACTTAAATCAGTTTCTATAACCTTATTGAAATTTGTGTCTAACTTATTAATTAAAATCAGTACTGCAATCTAATTACAAATCTCAAAATTGAAATATCAAGAAACTGTGATTAAAACATATCTTTGTAAAGAGCACTCCTCATTTTAAAAGAGACACATTCGATATCCGCAGCTTTCCTTTAATTTTCCTTCTCATGTTATGTTAAAAAAGAGAGCACAAAAGCAAGTTGATGAAATACAATTATTTGTGTTTTTTCTTTCATAATGCAAAAGAAGGAATACGATAAGATTTCAATTGATATATAGATGTTCCCCTTGATGGATGATCATGACTCATCAGATTATAGGAAGTTGATATAAATAAAATAAAGTTTACTTTACAGGATAAATGACTTGGTTTATTGACTAATTGCATCACAACATGCTCTTTCCTTGACAAAAAAGAATGAAAGGTTATCTGGAAAGACGCTTGCTTTTGGTTAGCTATTTTTGATTCGATAGAGAAATGACACTTTTTGATTGCTTACAATCTAAACAATCGAATAGGATATTATATATAGGCTTAATTACAACTTTGGTCCCCGACGTTTACCAATGCCACGATTTTGGTCCCCCACCTAATTTAATTACATGGATGGTCCCCGACGTTGTAGGCCGTGTGCAACGTTAGTCCTACCGTTTATTTCTTAATGGATGAGACTTACGTGGACGTCTAGTTGGAGAGAAAATGAGATCTGAGGAGAAAGGGAAGCACGTGAGTATCACGTGAACTCACATGAACCTTATATGAACCCATTATACCCAAATCTGAAACCCTAGGGATCTAAATAGCGTTACCTTCTTCGTTCTAGGGAGGTCAGGGGTTTGGGTATAATGTGTTCAAATAAGGGTCACGTGATACTCACGTGCTTCCCTCTCTCCTCATACCTCCTTTCTCTCTCCAACTAGACGTCCACGTAAGTCTCCTCCATTAAGAAATAAACGGTAGGACTAACGTTGCACACGACCTACAACTTCAGGGACCATCCACGTAATTAAATTAGGTGGGGGACCAAAATCGTGACATTGGTAAACGTCGAGGACCAAAGTTGCAATTAAGCCTTATATATAAACAAAAGAAAGAAAAGGGTAATTAAGTATATCCCATAAATCAAGCAGTCTGTAGGTTCACCCCATCTCGGTTGGCGGTTGCATCAACACTTTAAAAGCAGGTTATAACAAAGTGCTCAAATAAACTGAGACACTATCAGATAAACAGGAGTACCACTTGTTGATTTTTTTTCTTGTGTGAATCCATTTCAGAAGAATCTTAATTAACAAGTCTCTCCTGAAAGATGATTTTCTAATACATATTGATGAGACGAGTCTAATCAAATCTCCAGACAATAGAGTTCGTGGATGGGAACGATAGGAAACTGGCGGTGAGTGGTGCTCCAGTGGTGGTTGGTTGCGCTCTAGTGGTTTCTTGCATGTTAGTACTCTAAAACTTAAGTTAGCAAGGGTAAACATTGAAAGGAAAAAAAATTAAAGAAGATTGGTTACCTTAGATGGGAAAAAGACATTTTTGTGCAGTCTACCTCGCACCTTCCTAGTACGAGATTCCGACCATCGGGTTGCCGGTTGTTGGGAACCTCTCTTTTCCCAGTGGATGGAAGGCTAGTCGATCCCTTGGTGCAGGTTGATTGCTCTCTAGTGGTTGGTTGCGCTCTAGTGATTGTCTGCATGTTAGTACTCAAGCAAGGGTAAACACTGAAAGGAGAAAAGAAATGAAAGAAGATTGGTTACCTTAGATGAGAAAATGACATTTTTATGTAGTCTAGCTCGCACCTTCCTAGTACGAGGTTCTGGCCATCGGGTTGCGGGTTGTTGGGAACCTCTCTTTTCCCAGTGGATGGAAGGCTAGTCGATCCCTTGGTGCAGGTTGGTTGCGCTTTAGTGGTTGGTTGCGCTCTAGTGGTTTCCTGCATGTTAGTGCCCCAAAACTTAAGTTAGCAAGGGTAAACACTGAAAGGAAAAAAGAAATTAAAGAAGATTGGTTACCTTAGATGGGAAAATTACATTTTTATGTAGTCTAGCTCGCACTTTCCTGGTACGAGGTTCTGGCCATCGGGTTGCCGGTTGTTGGGAACCTCTATTTTCCGTGGATGGAAGGCTAGTCGATCCCTTGGTGTCGTTTGATCTCTTTAACTCTGACTCTATTCGACGCCTCTGCAGGCTCTTGCGTGTGGTAGACCTCGTCGAGTATTGAGATAGTTAATTGATCTAACTTTGATGTGATAGGGATTAAAGGTTAGGGTAGATTTTGGGGTTAATTAGGTTAACATCTTCCCTTAGTTAGGGGATAGCCAAGAAGTTAGTTTCTGTCAAGTCATTGGACCGTACTCTCGTCCCGACGGGTCCGACTATCGTACTTTGAGGTGAGTAGCTTCTATGGGAGGGAACATTTGACAAGGTTACTAGTCCAGCGCTAGGACTAGTAACTATCATAGATGAGGTACCGTTTGAAGAGGTTATTAGTCCATTACTAGGACGAGCCATGGCTAGTAACCATTAATCCATTATAGATGAGATACCATTTAACGAGGTTACAAGTCTACCACTAGAACTGGTTAAGACTAATAGCTATCATAAACAAGGTACCTTTTGACGGAGGTTACTAATCTATTATGTGTGATGGGGGGTCACTAGTCTATTCTGAGAAGTGTGAACACATACTTAGCAAATGATAGCTTGGACGATGTACCGTAGGATAGCAAGTGGTAGGAGTTGGCCGTTGGGGCCTTGGGGACATATGGATTGAGTAGGGGAGGTTCAGGGATCGATTTCTGACTGGTGCAATTTATCTTTCCGATGAACGAAAAAAAAAATACAATTTAATAAATTTTTGTTGTAAAAAAAACATATATACAATTTAATACGACAAATCACGATTTTATATATGTGATTTATGTCTCTTATTAACATTTTATAAGGGAAACAAAAAAATCGATCACTCTGCATAAGATTATTTTTCATTTTTTTAGTATTTACGAAATAATATCGGTATGCTACACGTTTATAATATCAATCAATAATTTAAAATTATCAAATATATGATAATATTTAAAGTAATTCTACTATTAACATTAAAATTAAGATTCAATTTCTAACATTAAAAAAAATCAATCATTTATTGATATATTAATATAAAGTGAAATTAAAAATTTCTATATCTTAAATATTGATTTTTTCATAAACAATAATATTTTAAATCATAACATACGTTGGATTTTTAAAATACATAATGCATAATCTAACTGATATCATACATAACTACCACATTAATTGTTTGAATCTCTTGCTCGAGGAGTTTGATTCCTAGGAGTCATATTCTTGGGGTGTTTTTTTTTTTCCTTCACCATACTCGAGTCAGAATTGTGAAAGCAATTTAACTTTAAAAAATCCCATATTAATTAAATTTTCCACTAAAATTTTTTAGTCATCAATAAATATTTTTCCTTTTATTTTAAATAGTTTTAATAGAGCACATAATTAAATTCAAAAATATTAAATTTTCATGTATTTAATTAATATAAATCATGTGCTAGGCACAAGTTAGTGTACTAGGTTTTTTTTAACCTAGTTTACTAGTTGAATAAGGAAAGGTGGAAGGGGTGATATTTTCTTGGGAATTATTGAAAAATACATTCAACCAGAAATAAGATGCGGGAATTTTTTTTGACTGTAGTTAAATTAGGGAATATTTGATTGCAAACTTAATTGAAAAGATGCCCTTAATTAAGGAACTTAATGGATGTAGAAATATTTTATAGGGAGCTAATTAAAATTATGTTCTAATTAAGGAACCATAGAATAATGGGGTAAATTAGAATGAACGAATTAATGGTAATTGGAATCAACATTTTGAATTAAAATATAAAAACTCATATAGCATCCACCAAAAGAAGAGGGGTCGATTCATTGATTCATTGATTCCCTTCCTTCAAGGTGTGGATAAAAACACATGTTCATCATGAAAGTCCAAACTCCATGATGGTGCAAATGATGGATGCATATACAAATGAAATTTAGTAGCAATATTGAGGGAAAGAGATGACAGAAATTTATTCCATAAAACAAAACCAATGACAACGTGACTCCTCATTAAATAATGTCTTGTTTTTTAAGTCTTATTTCTATGGAAAATTAAAATTGATAGTCCTTGACATATCAGAAAAACAAAAAATAACTAATTTCAACTAGCTTAAAAAGGGAAATTACATATATTATATAACTAATCTAACTAAAATTTCCCAGCAAGAAAATCCCCTAGAATCATAATGATCATGCAAATATCTTGAGAAAACTTGTTACTGTCCGTGAGTGTTGATGAAGCACTTTGTTGAGTTGAATCGCAATGTTGAACTTTGTTCATCACAGCATTGACATCGGATTTAATTGCTTCATAATCTCCAGATTTGTAAGACTGAAGAGCAAGGGTGAAGGAAAGCGAGACGTCACTATAATCCATATAACACGATTCATAGCGCGATTTCAACCCTGATTCAGTAGTGTTTCTTATGAGAGAGTTAAGAAGGGATATGGTGTTAAAAGCATTGGTATTAGCTAAAGTGATGATATAGCGCGAAAGGCTATCAAGATCTGCACCCAAAGCTACACCCGGAGTGATGGAGTATAAAATAGTAACCCAAGTTGAAGGGTTTGAATGTTTTGAGCAAATGTCACCAACTTGCAATGTCTTGGCTGAGCAAGAGGAAAGAACACAAGAGAGAAAGAACAAGAAAAGGAGAGAGTGTTGAGCAAAGAATCGAGCCATGGTTTTTTGTTATTGATTTCCTCTGCTTTGAAGGGAAGTTGTACCAATTTATAATAGTGGTAGAGAAATATAAAAAGAGGGGAAATAGATGGGATTTGGCAAGAAATTAAGGAAGATATTTTTTTTGGTTACATATATAAGAGGAAGATAAAATAGATTGAGAAAACTGAACTGCAAGACACCTGATTTTATTTATTTATTTGGCGGATATGTTAAGATTGTGCATATTTTTGTTTTTTTAAAGGCTGTGCATATTTTTGTAATGTATGATTTTTGCATTATTTGAAATATCAATTATTAAAGATGTAGGGCCGATTATGTACCAAAAAAAAAAAGATATAGGGCCGATTTTCTTCTTGTAATTAGCAGGATCGGACAATTTCCACCCTCTTTCATGAAAGGAGTTGGTCCTGAAACTTGAGGAGAAAAGGGTTTGTCATACACAAATCTTCTCCCACTCACACATCTCAACGCTACCACCAACCTCTTCCCCTGTCCCCACATTCTGTCTTCACATTCACAAACCCTCACCTCTTTCGTCGTCTCCTTCCTCAGCCACCATGCTTGTTGGCACCTATCTCTCTACCGCTACTATCATTTCTAGTGCCGCCTCCACCGGATAAAGATGCTCATAGTAACCGAAAGTGTCAAATATTTTTTGCCCATCAAATGTTTATTTGCAAAAGGAAAGAATATACCACAAATATTTTAAAAGGAATACACATCCACATGGTAGCAGCTAGTTAGCAAAGCCTTAATTTCCCCCCTTTTGTTTAGTTTTCCACACTCAAACTGCTTCATTTATATGCTTGGCTCTGTATCTTCAATCTTCAATTAATTCAAACCAGCTGCAATACTTTCTTGTCTAAGTATATGGAAACCAGAATACATAATCCAAACTCTGACTATTGAAGCCTACTAGTAGAAGATTTTTCATACAATTTGGCATAAACAATCCTTGTTCGGAATACAACAATCATGCATAGGCCAGCTGCAATAAGGCAGGACCCTGCCATGATAATTGAAGTCAAGAAAAAGCATATGTAACCCTCACACTTTAGTGGCTCACCAACATTAAGCATGCGCAATGCAAGTGATCCTATATGAGCTTGTTTCTCTGCTTCATAATCATATATTCTACTGGCAATGAGACTAGAGAAGATGAGAGTTCCTGCAGGGTTTGCTAGAGTAATGAAATTGTACAATGCACCAAAATTTCTCAAACCAAACAACTCAGAGGCAGTAGCAGGAACAATTGCCCAATGAGCCCCATAACCAAGCCCAACTAGTAAAGTGCCAACATACAATGCCCCTGGCCATCCCATACCAATGATAAGATGCCCAACAATCATAACAAGTTGAAACACAGCCAATGCAGCTGGTCTTGGATACACAACATTCCTGCTCAAACAAAACACAATTAAATTTGGAAACTGAATTACAAGTCTTGATGATAAGGTTATATAACACACCTAATAGTGTGTTTGGTTTCTCGTCCGGAAACTCCAAAATCAATTCTCGTAAAGTCAATTGTGAATGAAGAAAACATTGATCTTTGCATAATCAATTCTTGTGAGTCATTTTGAAAAATTGAATTTAGACCAAAAAATCTAAAGAGAGTATAGTTTCTGCGTTGATCATAATTAATTTTGAGGTTACTGAGTTTCATAACATTACCCAATGAAAAATACATTTTTTCGTAAATGTATTCAAATAGAAATTATTTCACTTTCAACTCACTTATACTGTAATCAATTTTACCAAAATCAATTGCGATATAACTCATCTATACAAGCAAATAAATGTTGAATGAAAGTGTTGTAAATTTTTTACCTCACGACAATCTCTGATATGTAACCCCCTCCAACACGGCCAAGAAAGCTCCAAATACCAATCAAGGAGACAAATATATGAGCATTGTCATATCCAAGAGACTGGCTCATCTGACCAAGATTGTCAATCACAGTCAACCCAGATCCACCACCAAAGACAGTTGAAATGAAAAGAAGCCAAAAATCTGCATTAACCAAGGCTTGTGTCAAGGTAAAATCTTCCCCTCTTTGTGGTCCTCCTCTTCTCTTCTTAACCCCCAATTCATCATCATCAATATCCATCAGTTGAGATTTTCCTGGTACATTACTAGGTGATTCTGGAAGAAGTGATTCTTCCTCTTCCTCTAGAGGTTTTTGTTCCGGGCCGAAACTCAATGAGATAGGAATCACAATTGGGACAATGAGGATCAAAATGAGGATCACTGTGAACACTGTGGTAACAGCTTGACTCAGATCAACTAAATCTTGGACAACCATGACACCAATCAAATAAGCAGCCAATAGGAGACACACACCATAGACAAATGTGAAGTTTTTGCCATCTGAAGGCTTCACCTGTTTGTGACCTTCTACTGGTCTAACAATGAACATAAGAGCTATTGCTATCAATGGTGGACCAACAGCAACCATAAGTATCAATGATGATGGATCTGGGGAATGGAAAACTAAATAGATTTGTATGAGGATGGCACCGCTCAAACCACCAAAGCCCTTCAAAATTCCAACCACAGGTCCCCTGTTTTGGGGGAAACTTTGCACACAAGACACCAGAGCAACTGTGTTGCAGTAGGTTTCAAAATTTGTTCCTACAAATATAAGAACACACATCTGCAGAATGTGGTAAATACAATAAGTGTTTCTTTCACAGTAGAATCACACTTACACTAAAATACATCGAGATATCTCCACAGTTATCAAGCCAATATCTCATTCCACAGTTATCAAAGTATCAAACCAAGTAATAGGAGACTGTTTGATAAGTTTTTTACATTCACAAAAATTGAGAAATGAACCTTCAACTACTTACTTTAGGGATGAGAAGTGCTGAAACTTGGGTGAGAAAAATGTTATGGCGCATGTTTTTTAATTAACACACTCCACAACACACTCCATTTGGATCCATACTAATTTTGAAGTAGATTCAAGTAAAATTTAATTTCCAAATAGATTGCTACTCAACAAAGAAAGAAGAGTAGTTTTTTCACGCCACTTGATTTTATATAATATAGGTGTCATGCATCTTTGCCTAGAATTCAGAAAAATAAATTGCATCTTCTAGGATTCGATCCCTAGAGACCTCCCTCACCTCAACCCATGTATCACCTTGCTCTTACGACTTACCTAGTTTGCAAGTTTTCAGTCATTTTAATTTTTTTAATTCTAATGTTTATTATTTATTATTTCTTTTACGCTTGCAGGTCATAATTTTTTTTACGCCTTAAAGGTGACATTAGACAATCCCACCAGAAAGAAAGGTAAACACAAAGCAAGAAAGCAAACAAATATGAAGAGTTCAAAATTGCTAATTCGAGGAAGAATTCAACAAAGTTAAGAGAAAGAGTACTCACGAAATGAATTAACGGGATGGTGCCATGGTGGTGATCAATGATAAAAACTCCAAAACAAAATGAGGGTTAAACAAAAGATAGACTCACCGCCCATAAAGGGAGAGCAGGAACTTGAGCAGTAACGATCATCCAGACCCAACCATACCCAATAATGCCCAAAGCAGCACCAACAAGAAGAGCACCCCACATAGGCAAAACCGCACACAAGATCCCAGTGATGTACCCAACAGTGCCACCAAGATCCTTGGCAACTCCCAACATGGCAACCTGCTTCTGATTGTAGTTGAGGGAGCTTTTTATAACAGGTGATATGCTTCCAAATAAGTACCCAACATTCCCCCATGATTGCAACCACATTGAAGCCACAAACACCAGCCATCTGCTCTTGTACAAGGACACAAACTTCTCCTGCAACGCACTCATCACCAAGGCTTTTGACCTGCTTCAACAAGGTTCCTCAAAAGATAGTGCATTATTGTGTATTACTATTTTGTGTCATCATGTGTATAATTATTGTAATATTTAATAAAGGCGGTTTCCCGCATGGAATTTTAAATTGGGAGGACGGGACGTGGGTGGGACCGTGGGACATATATAACTCGAGTTTATGTTATCTTATGTTATGTTAGGTGAGTAGCAAACTCAGCACCGGCCCAATAATAATAATATATGAGGCCTAAAATAAATATTTAAAGTGAAGCTTTTTTTGACTTAGTATTAATATTTAGTTTTTTATGGGAGCCCTTTTTACTTAGTAAAAAAATAATTTTGAGGCCTTTTTTACTTAGTAAAATTTATTATTTTTTAGAGGTCTAAAGCCCTTGCTTGGGTGGTTTTACCCTTGGACCGGCCATGAGCAAACTATTTGAGCTCTTTCATGTTTGATGTACATTTTATTCACCAAGAAAACGTGGCATTTATTAAAATCCAAACATACCCTCTCCTCACTGATTAGAAAAGTGACTTCATAATATTATAAGTATCAATCAACCCACTAGCTAGAATAAAGTATTAATTAACTACCTCATTGTAATTAACTACATCAAGACTTTCTGGGACATGATTAAAGAGATCTAAATGAGGATGGCGAAAGATTTTTATCAGAACGGCAAGTTGCCTAAGGGAGGTAATGTATCTTTTATTACTTTTATAGTGAAGGTTGAAAACCCATTGGAGTTGAATGAGTTTAAGCCAATCTCGTTGGTGGGTTTACATATAGAATAATGTTACTCACACACCTCTATTTTGAGGTGTGTGAGGTGGAATGATGAGAGAGATAGGAAGAAAAGAAAAAGTAAGGGAGAGAAAGTATGAGATGTGATAGATGGTAAGAGGAGAGAGATAGAAACAAAAAGAGGTGGAAATGAAGTGTTTTAAAAATGAGGTGTGTATATATCATTACTCTTTACATATATAATCATATCAAAAGTAAGGTGTCATATGACTACGTCTTTGGTGGGTCAGTTAAAAATTGACTCACGATGCTACACATAAAATTTTAGATGTAGTGACAATAATACCCTCAATTTATTTATTCCTTGAACAATATTATCCTCATCTTCTTCACTGGTTCTCTGCACTGTGCTAGCAAATCTGAGAAAATCTGCTTCTTTTTCTCAACAGCTTATCCTTCTGACTTATGTGGATGATGATGACCTCATTCCAAAACCAGGTGATGGAGATGAATCTGATGGTGGCTTAGAAAACATAGATGAAGAAGAACAACCCTCTTTATTTTTTCTCATCCTTTTCTGTGATTCAAGGGATTGAACCAACTGCTCCAACTCCTTCATATAATCTATTGCACCCCAATGATTGAAGCTTGGTCACCCTGTTTCATGAGAGAAAAAGGAAAAAAAGATTGGATTTTTAACATGAATAAAGCAAAAGAAGGGGATTTGAAAAAATGGGTATGTCAATTTGACTCCATATTTCAAGAAAGATAAGAAAATAGTTGCATACCCTTTGAATATATTGATTCTCCACATCTTCAAGCACCTCAAACCTCCCCTACCCAGATCCTCTTCCATGAGTCCTAAGAATCAGATCCAAAAAAAGCACTGAACTGAGCAAAAGTTTCAATTTTTTGTTTTAGTTTGGCATTCAGTTTGAGTGTTTTTTAGGCAAATTACCAGATTAAGTGTTACTAAGGTTGAGTGAGAAGATCAACACATAAGAGAGAGAAAGAGACGCGCAAGGAGAGAGAGCCCAGAAGAGAGAGGAGGGTTTGTTGATGACAAAGATATTTTAGTAAATTCAAATTTCTACTAACTTTAATCTCAACCTGTCAATTTAAAATTAATATATCCAATGGTTGTGAATAAACTGAACCACAGTGGTACAGTTTTTAAGTACTGTACCACCGAAGCCAATACCGTGTCATATGTTGTTTACATATATAATCATATCAAAAGTGTTGTCTAGGAGGTTGAGGAATGTTTTGGGGAAAGTAATTGATGAGAGGCAATCAGCGTTCATAGGTGGAAGGACAATGTTGGATGGTTGTGTTAGCCAATGAAGTAGTGGAAAAAGCTAAAAGGCCAAAAAAAAAAAAAGAATGCATAGTTTTCGAGGTGGAATTTGAGAAGGGGTACAATTCTGTTAATTAATTGGTTGGAATTTTTTGTACTACAAGATGAGAAGATGAGATGTAGCAAGGTATGGATCAAGTGGACCAAAGGTTGCATTGAATCAACGTCAATGTCAGTGTTGGGAAACGGAAGTCCAACCGAGGAATTTCGTAAGAAAAGAGGTTTAGGATAAGGCGAGCCCTTGGCTCCATTTCTGTTCTTATTAGTTTCAGAAGGACTGGGTGGATTGATGAGGCAATCACATGAAAAGAATTTGCTCAAAGGATTCAAGATCCGCAATAGAGAGGTGGAGGTTGCTTTGCTTCAATATGCAGATGATACGTTATTCTTTGGGGAAGCCACAAACCAGAATGTGTTAGTTATGAAAAGCATTTTGAGATGTTTTGAGCTGATGTCCGGACTAATGCTTTGTTTGGTAGAGAAGAGAGAGATAGAGAAGAGAAAGTAGAGAATAGAGAAGTTGAGTAAAGAGAAATAGATGAGAAATATAGTAGATTTATTTGGTTATTTGGTAGGTAGAGATAAAGAGCAGAGATATGAGAAATAATGATGTGGAAGAGAGAGAAAAAGTTGACTTTTAATTAAAATAATAATTTTAAATACAAAAAGTGCGTCAGATGCAAATAGTGGCGGTTGCGGTTTAAAACCGCCACTAATTGCCAAAAATGAAAAAAAAAAAGTGAGCCAACCTCAATCTCTTCGCAATCGCGAAGAGATGAAAAAGTTAAGGGGGAAAAAACCCACCCCCAATCTCTCTCTCACCTACCATTAATGCAAACCATAAAAAGGTTACTTCTCTCATCTCTCTTTTATCTCTCTTTCTCTTCTAACAAACAAGGCCTAAAGGCAGGGGCGGAGGCACAGTGGGGGTTACTCCCTGCTGTAGCCACCCTGGAATTTTGATTTTTTATTAACAAAAAAAATTTGAGTCTCATATATTATATTTTTTTAACTGAATAGCACCCACGGACCCACCATTACCTACACTCTCTTTTACTCTTTCAGTCTTTCTTATTATGTGTGAGACCTTTGCACTTTTTTAATATATTATCACTTACTAGATAGCTTGTTACATACGAATGTACAAGTACTGATTACCTTTTTTTTTTGTAAAAGCAACAACACTACAAAAAAATTGATCTATCTTCAATCTTGCCTCTGTTACCTTCTTCAAGCGTTCAATAGGGTTTTTCTCTGGCTGCTGCTTCAAGAATTTAATCAACAAAATCTTGATTTATCTTCCTCAATTGGTACGTTGCTGCCACTGCCACAATTTTTTTATGGGTGCTGTTTGTTTTAAGCCCTCTTATGGGTGTCGGTTAGTATCTCTCTTGTACTGAAACTAATTTTATATTGATTGTGTTTATAACAAATTGTTAGTTATTTATAATTTTTTTCACATTCTTTATATGATAAAAAATTAAATTTTCTTATAAATTATATTCCTTTAGATCTTAGCACCCCTTATAAAATTTCTGCCTCCGCCCTGCCTAAAGGTGAACTTTTCTAAAAGTAAGCTTGTTGGTATTTCGATCTGTGGGTACAAGGGAAACACACCAATATGCTACCATGCTGACTTGCAAAGTTATGACAATCCCTTTTGTGTATTTGAGAATTCGGATAGGAGCGAATCCGATGAGGGCGGTAACGTGGGAACTAGTGATAGACAAATTGAGGAGGAAATTGGCATAGTGGAAGCATAAGTCTCTATCCTTTGGTGGACTATGTCTCTTGAAGAGTGTGCTTCTATCTCTTCCTTTGTTTTACATGTCGTTTTTTTCAATTCCAAATGTGTTGCTAATCGATGTAAGAAAGTTCAAAGAGAGTTCTTGTGGAGTAGTGGAGAAGGGGAGAAGAAGATGGCATGGTAAAGTGGGACGTAGTGTGTAGAACATTGGGAGGGGGTTGACAGTGAAGGACCTAGCTAGTTGGGTTTATTAATGCGTTGTTAACACAATGGAGATGTCAAGTACTAACTGACCACGAAATTAAGTTTGTGGTGCAAGGTGTTGAAAGCCAAGTATGGGCTAGTGCAAGGTGTTGGAAATGATGTAAGGATATATGTAGGATCTTTCTGGGGTAGAGATTTGTGGAAGGATTAGGGGGAGATGGGGAGATGGTTCGAAGAAAGCATTCATAGGAAAATAGGGGATAGGAGGAATACTTTGTTTTGGCATCACAAATGGGTAGGAAAGATTGGAAATCTGAAGA
The DNA here is from genome assembly GCF_012489685.1 of Lotus japonicus. Classification (NCBI taxonomy): domain Eukaryota; kingdom Viridiplantae; phylum Streptophyta; class Magnoliopsida; order Fabales; family Fabaceae; genus Lotus; species Lotus japonicus. The sequence continues at coordinate 117,251,852 of NC_080041.1, read as the reverse complement.
TGAAGTATAAGAGGCTCTTTGATATGTTTGTACAACACCATGAAGTCATTTCTGAAATTGGGGTGTGGAAGGATGGAAGGTGGGAGTGGAAGTTAAGGTGGAGAAGGGAGCTGTTCGAATGGGAAATACTTGGTAACTTAATGCATGAATGACATTTGATTAATGCATGAATGACATTTGATTGGTTCGGCTTTGAAAATTAAGAAATCCTATCTAATATCCTATAAAAAAAATCAATTGTTTTTAGTTTTTGGTTTGTTCATTTTTAGTCGTATCGGATTTCGATTTTTTCAAATTGGATTTGATTTGTTATGCTATAATTTTAAAATTGAGGGTATGTTGGCTTCAACTCATATAGAGGAGGTGATTCCCCGTATTATAGTTCAAGTTATAGGAGCTGGAGGACATATGAGTTGGTTAGGGGAGGTCTAGGGATCGATTCCTGATTGTGCAATTTAACTTTCTGATGTATCAAAAAGATATATAGAGGAGGTGAACTAATGAGAAATGACTCATTTCTTATTTTATTAAAACTCAATAAGACAAAATTGAGTTCTTGAGGTATTTTAACCCCCCTGTTCCTCTCATGAAAATTAACTAAACAAGAAAAGTTAAAAAAATCATAAAGGGTTAATTCTTTGTCACCTCGTGTATGCTACAAAGATGCAAGTACTAGCCAACGTTATATAATAACATTTACAGCATCTTTGCAAATTAGTCGATATGTCCGAGTGGTTAAGGAGACAGACTTGAAATCTGTTGGGCTACGCCCGCGCAGGTTCGAACCCTGCTGTCGACGATTCTTCTTTTGTTGAATTTTTTTGTAAACTCTGATTGAAAATAAGCACAGCAAACCTAATAATTCTTATGAATAGATTCTGAAACCTTGATGTTTTCTGCCCCAATCGGCAGGACAATTTCAAATTTCCAAAGAACCATTACAATTACAAACTGAATATGATTGAATGTATTAATGGATTCCACTTATTCATTCCTTTTTAACGATTTCCTTGCAAACCCATCTCTGACCAGCAATTTTTTTCTCCCTTGTTATGTTTAATTAAGCATGTGCTGATTCAGCTTGTAGGTTAGCTGAATAAGAATATCTGCAATAGAGATTTTAAAATAAGTAATTTGGATCCTCTCCAGCTGTTGGAGAGTCCAACAGTGTATATCACCCTTAAAAAGATTTAGTTTTAAATTATTTTTTTTATAAAAGCTATTGGTATGCATTTAAGAGTAAGAATTAGTGGTATGGATTCAAAAATTTAATTTAATTACATATCAACAAGAAGCTTATCGTACCAAATAGGACAAAATTACATATCAATCAAATTGATTTGTTAAATATATTAATTTAATTTTAATGTTATATACAGCTGGAGAGTCCAACAATGTATAACACCCTTAAAAAGATTTAGTTTTAAATTATTTTTTTATCTCAACAAATCTCACCCATGAATTATTTTGATCTATAAAAGATATTGGTATGCATTCAAAAATTTAATTGGTATGCATTCAAGAGTAAGAATTAGTGGTATGCATTCAAAAATTTAATTTAATTACATATCAACAAGAAGCTTATCGTACCAAATAGGACAAAATTACATATCAATCAAATTGATTTTTTAAATATATTAATTTAATTTTAATGCTATATACAAGGGGAGATTGATTTATCCATTAATTATGGTTCTTTTATATAAGAATATGAGATTAAAGAAAATGTATGTATAACAGATTTTACATTGACATCCAATTGCATTTTAAATATTTGTCATGTCATAATTTCTTTTTAAAAATACTTTAATCAAATAAAAATTTAAAAACCACGAAACCCCTTAATAGTTTTTTTTATAGGCAAATGTTAGTTGTTAGTGCCGTTAGTAAATTAGTCTTCCTCAGGATTCGAACTCTGGACCCATATCACCCTTCATTCCATCCAACCTGGACCGCTTCGTGATTTGGACCGGATGAGACACCATTATTAGGCTGGACAAACCATTTCAGGGGACGCATCCGGGCCGTCTCAAGGCTGGGCCGCACGGACATAGCAGTGACACCGAGCCGGTATTGTTACTCCAAGAGGCCCATCCATCCAAAATTATCGTAGGGCCAACACGGGCATGATGCTTTGACCAGACCAAAGACTCACTCAACCGCGAATGACGGCAGAGTCAATGCTACAGCTAGGTCCCCCTCAATTACGGATGACTCACAACCTCAATTACGGATGACTCATAACCTCAATTATGGATGACTCACAATCACAATACGGACGACTCACAATCACAATACGGACGACTCACAATCACATCATGACCGACGGGAAAATCAAGAAGTCCACCCTGATCAGTGCGATCCGACCGTTTTAGTCAATGGACTGTGTAATTGGAATGAGAGCTAGGGTTGGAGACTCACCTACTATAAAAAAGGGTCTTCTGTATGTATCAAAGACATCTTATTTTTCACTCATGCAATACAAACACACTTAGTCATTTTTATTGGTCTACTGACTGAAAGTTCATTCGTGAACACTGGTGCCCACCGTGGGGCCTCGGTAAAACTCTTCCCGAGTCCTCAAGGAGTACTTGTCTTACTACCAACGTTGAAGAAGAATGGTAGACACTAGATCCACCACCACCGGCTCTAATGGCCCGACTCCTCCAACTCCACAAACGGAGGAGGCCATGATTGCCTTGATGGCCCAGATGCAGCAGCAGAGCCAGACGATGCAAGCCCAGATCGCCGGATTGGAAGAGCTCCACCTAAAGAACCAAGCGTTGCAGGCACAAGTCGCAGATCTAACTAGGGATCGGAGGCAACCGATTTTTCAAGCCGAGCCGGTCATCGAATTCCAACCGTTCTCAGAAGCCCTCGCGACAGTCATGATGCCGGAAAACTTAAGGACTTAAGTCCTCGACTCTTATGATGAGACTACCGATCCCCGTGAACATCTGTCCGATTTCAATACCAAAATGTTGATCAATGGCGCAACCGAACCGCTAAAATGTAAGATGTTCCCAGGGACCCTAAAAATGGCGGCGCTGACATGGTTTGCAAGCCTTCCGGATGAGTGAATCGTTACCTTCAGCGACTTCTCACAGCGCTTCTTGTCTCAATTTTCCGCGAAGCAAGCCAACCAAGTCACCTCTGCAAGCTTGTTCAACATCCGGCAGAAAATAGGCGAGACATTGAGGGACTACCTATTTAGGTTCACTAATGTTTTCATGCAGGCTAGAAACAAAGATCCGACAATTTGTGCTGAGGCGTTTGAAAATGGTTTGTCCGCGAGTCCTTTCAATGGGGACCTGTCCATTTGTCACGCACAGTCGTTAGATGAAATTCGCATACGGACAACTCCGTTCATCATCCAAGAGGAGAACAACCGTCTGAAAGCATCCCGAGACGAGGAGGAGAGAGCTCGCCACTCTGTCACCCACACCAAGCGGGCGGATCTGCCCACCGAGCGAGGGAACCTTCGCCAAGATGCCCAGGGTCAAGACCAGACTAGTCCGGGCTGACACATCAACGCTGTGAGAAGCAATGTATGGATAAGACGGAATGACTAAGCGTTCACTCCGTTGAAGGCTCCTCGTTACCAAATCTGGAAGGAGGAGCTCCAGTCGTGACACCGACAATCGTGCTAACCTACGCAAGCAGGTTGTGCTATATCCCGCTCTTGAATGCCAACAACTTGTAGGTCTACTACAGATAGTTCTCTAGACTTTAAAACGCCCTAAGCTTTTGTTGTTTCAGTTTTTCTGTATTTGACGTTTGTTTCTTGTTGAATGAAGTAGAGAATGTTCTTTTTTCTCCCACTATCGGGGACATTTTTTCTCATGAGGCCCATATTATAAAATCTCAAATGCAGAAGGACTAGCCTTGCCACTTGGTTCAAAATCAAGTGAGCTCCATCTCCGCTGATTCCGGTCGGTCGTTGAGCCATGCCACCTGGTTCAAAACCATGTGAGCTCCATATCTCCGTTTACTTCGGTCAAACATCGAGCTTGCCACTTGGTTCAAAATCAAGTGAGCTTCATCTCCGCTGACTCCGGTCGGTCTTTGAGCCATGCCACTTGGTTCAAAACCAAGTGAGCTCCATCTCTGCTGACTTCGGTCAGGCGTCGAACCTTGCCGCTGAGATTCAATCCAAGCGAGCTCTATCTTTCTGTTGACACTGATCAGCCATGGCGTCTTGCCACTTGGTTTCATCCTAAGTGAGCTCAATCTCTCCTCCGACTCTGGTCAGATGTCGAGGCCTGCCGCTTGGTCCCTACCCAAGCGAGCTCTATCCTCCCATTGACTTCGGTCATGTTACTTTAGAAGACTCATCCTACTACAATTATTCAAGAGTCAACTCAATAGTAGGGGATCCTTCCGCAATCACGCCTGGAGCTAGCCTTTTATTGTTTTTCTAAGTGATGATAAATTATGGAAGGGTGCACGGTGAGACAGCCGTAAAACACAGAGAAGAGTGAGTTGGGAGACAACCGACTATGAAGGCCAATTCCATGCGAGAGACATCCGTTTGAATGTGGACAATTTTTTCTAAGGCTTTTGTGTCTTTTCCAGCCACAAGCCTTGGGGGGCTGTGGACCGCTCCGTGATTTGGACCGGATGAAACACCATTATTAGGTTGGACATACCATTTCAGGGGACGCATCAAGGCTGTCTCAAGGCTGGGCCGCACGTACATAGTAGTGACACCGAGCCGGTATTGTTACTCCAAGAGGCCCATCCATCCAAAAATACCGTAAGGCCAACACGGGCATGATGCTTTGACCAGACCAAAGACTCACTCAACCGCGAATGACGACAGAGTCAATGCTACAGCCAGGTCCCCCTCAATTACGGATGACTCACAACCTCAATTACGGATGACTCATAACCTCAATTACAGATGACTCACAATCACAATACGGACGACTCAAAATCACAGCACAGATGACTCGCAATCACATCATGACCGACGGGAAAATCAAGAAGTCCACCCTGATCAGTACGATCTGACCGTTTTAGTCAATGGACTGTGTAATTGGAATGAGAGTTAGGGTTGGAGACTCATCTACAATAAAAAGGGGTCTTTTGTATGTATCAAAGGCATCTTATTTTTCACTCATGCAATACAAACACACTTAGTCATTTTTATTGGTCTACTGACTGAAAATTCATTCGTGAACACAACCCTTATATCCCTAGCTCTTACCACTTGAGCTAAATAGCTAATCATCATCTTCTCGCTCACGCAAGTCTTGACCTACCTGTGTAATGGTCACCTTTCATTACTCAACCATAGTTTGATTCGCCATTTTCATTTCTTCAACACCTTTTATAATTAATTGACGGGAACACCATACTTGAAATTTATGGACTTTATGCTTGAAACAGAATCCTTTTTTATCCTAACAGTGAGTGAAACTGAAACTATGAGAAAGAGAGAGAGATAAAGATCGAGAAAGAGAGGGGCGAAGGTTTGCGAGAAGAAGAAGAGGTAGCTTTGGGGTCGTGCGATTCACAATGGCGCCGTTGGGGTTTTGTGTTCTGACAGTCGCGCACATTGAAGCGAACCAAGGCTTAGTGGTGAGGAAACTTGGTTTGATAGTGGGTAGGTCTAGACTGGACAGACACGGTGCTTGATTTTTATAAATTTAATTTAGTAAAATTCTTTTAATAAATCAATATATGATATGGCACAAAGATCAAATTTGATTGAATGTCAGTGTAAAAGTTGTTTACACTTGCATGTCCATTAAACTCTAAGAATATACCCATATTTCACATTTGGTATTATTTTTCAACCCGGGAAAGAAGCAAACGTATTTCATTGAAACAGAGACATGAAATACGAGAGTTTTGATGGGGAAGTTGAGACATTGAGCGATATCGGATTTAATGATCGTGTTGTAATGGAAAAGAGATAGAGAGTAGAATAGTAAGATCATCTCCAATATAATATTTCAGTTATGTGTCTTCATCATCCGTTCATCAGTCGAACCTATCAGCTATTGGAAACTCCTTATTTACTCTAAGTGCTTGTAATTGGTTCGGGAGAATTAATGTCAGGCTATTTAGGAAATATCTCACAATCTAATAATTTTAATAAATCAAAGATCATAAGTTACTTTAAAATATATTAAAGATATTGACGAGTTTTGCATTGGCCGTCGAGATCTCACACAACCCTCCTCCTAAGTGTCTTTGACGGATATCACCACTCGTTTGGATCCTCTGCCGTTGTTGGAGGGTCCAACAGTGTATATCACCCTTAAAAAGATTTAATTTTAAATTATTTTTTCACCTCAACACATGTCACCCATGAATTATTTTGATCTATAAAAATTATTGGTATGCATTCAAAAATTTAATTGGTATGCATTCAAGAGTAAGAATTTGTGGTATGCACTCAAAAATTTAATTTAATTACATATCAACAAGAAGCTTATCGTACCAAATACGAAAAAATTACATATCAATCAAATTGATTTGTTGAATATATTAATTTAATTTTAATGTTATATACAATGGGAGATTGATTTAACCATTAATTATGGTTCTTTTATATAAGAATATGAGATTAAAGGAAATCCATGTATAAGACATTTTACACTGACATCCAATAGCATTTCAAATATTTGTCATCTCATAATTTCTTTTTAAAAATACTTTAATCAAATAAAAATTAAAAACCCACGAAACCCCTTAATAGCTTTTTTATAAGCAAATGTTAGTTGCTAGTGACGTTAGTAAATTAGTCCTTCTCAAGGTTCGAACAATGGATCCTTCACCTTTCATTCCATTCAACTCTTATATATATCCCTAGCTCTTACCACTTGAGCTAAATAGCTAATCATCATCTTCTCACTCACGCACGTCTGGAACTACCTGAGTAATGGCCACTTTTCGTTACTCAACCATAGTTTGATTGGCCGTTTTCATTTCTTCAACACCTTTTATAATTAATTGAGGGGAACACCATACTTGAAATTTATGGATTTTATGCTTGAAACAGAATCCCATTTTTTCCTAACAGTGAGTGAAACTGAAACTGAAACTATGAGAGAGGGAGAGATAAAGATCGAGAAAGAGAGGGGCAAAGATTTGCGAGAAGAAGAAGAGGATGCTTTGGGGTCGTGCGATTCACGGTGGCGCCGCTGGGGTTTTGTGCTCTAACGGTCGCGCGCGTTGAAGGGAACCAAGGCTTAGTGGTGAGGAAACTTGGTTTGATGGTGGGTAGGTCTAGACTGGACAGACACAGTGCTTGATTTTTTTAAATTTAATTTAGTAAAATTCTTTTAATAAATTAATATATGATATGGCACAAAGCTGGAATTTTATTGGATGTCAGTGTAAAAGTTGTTTACACTTGCATGTCCATTAAACTCTAAGAATATACCCATATTTCACATTTGGTATTATTTTTCATCCCGGGCATGAAGCAAATGTATTTCATTGAAACAGAGACACGAAATACGAGAGATTTGATGGGGAAGTTGAGACATTGAGCGATATCGGATTTAATGATCGTGTTGTAATGGAAAAGAGATAGAGAGTAGAATAGTAAGATCATCTCCAATATAATATTTCAGTTATGTGTCTTCATCATCTGTTCATCAGTCGAACCTATCAGCTATTGGAAACTCCTGATTTGCTGTAAGTGCTTGTAATTGGTTCGGGAGAATTAATGTTAGGCTATTTAGGAAATATCTCACAAACTAATAATTTTAATAAATCAAAGATCACAAGTTACTTTAAAATATATTGAAGATATTGACGAGTTTTGCGTTGGCCGTCGAGATCTCACACAACCCTCCTCCTTTACCCGGGCTTGGGACCGGCTATGCAAGCATAGGCAGAGTTAAGATACTTTAAAATATGCTAAGAAATAATTTATTTATATATTTATTATATATAAAAAACAACTTGTGCATATCATCCATGGGCATTAGAAAAGCTAGTCATTCACGGAGATATACTAAGGCTTATGGTGTTGGTGGAGACTCATTCAATCCAAAATCTTCAAGGTCTTCATTATCAAGGTATTCATCATTTATTTCAATGTCAACCACAAACATATAATCCTCCAAATAAAATTCAATTTTAAAATATGAGGCATTTGATGTCTCTTTAAATTCATCCCTCACATTAATGTCTTCCACACAAGGCCCTATAGAACCTGTAGTTCTGGATAATTCTCATTGAAACAAATGCCCCCAATGTTGACGCCCCAACAACCCCTAAAGTCCAAATGGTCAAGTTATGGACAACATGATAGTATTCGAAGAATTCATGTGTTGCTTATGAGATGGTAAGTATGTCCAGATGCTTTAGTTTTGACATGTTTGAGGCAATGACAAATTCCTCACCTTCTTGGAAAGGTTAGCGAGAAGTATCTTTCACGTTCATGTTTCGGTGGAGAACTTCTAACACTTTGCAGTTCTTGCCAATTATCTCTAGCGCTTAGGGCCAATTTTGAGGAAGCAGCTCAAATCTAAGGAAGTAATCATAAAGAGCTTTGTAGTAAATTGTTCCAAAGTGATTATATGATGGAAAAATTTACTGGTGTGATTATATGATAGAGCAATTTACTACAAAATTTTCAATGATTACTTCCTTACATGTGAGTTGCTTCTTCAAAATTGCCCTCCCCTCGAGCGCTAGAGACAATTGGAAAGAACTGCAAATACACCTGAAAGATACTTCTCGCAAGCCCTTGGAAGATGATGAGGCATTTGTCAATGCCTCAAACATGCCAAAGCTAAAGCATCTGGAGATGACCTACAATCTCATTAGCAACACAATCATTTTTCGAATTTTGTCAAGAAGTTCTCTGCTTGACCATTTGGACTTGAGGGGTTGCTGGGGTGTCAACATTGAAAACATTCAAGTTCAGTGAAAATTATCCATAACTGCAAGTTATGGGGCCTCATACAGAAGACATTTATGCATGTGAATGATGAATTTGAAGAGGCCTTAGATGCCTCAAATTTTGAATTGAGTTTATTTGAAGGATTTTGTGTTTGAAGGTGACACTGACATGGATGATAAATACCTGAGAATTAAGGACCTGGAGATTTTGGATTTTTTAATACTCCTCCATCTCCATAAGCCTTAGTATCTCCCTGTGAATTACAAGGTTTTCTATTACCTCTGGTTGACATGTACAAGCTTTTTTTATAATCAAACAAAAAAATTATTTCTTAGCATATTTTCAAATATCTTTTGATCTCTGACTAAACATATTAAAACAAAACTTGAATAGTTGAAAAAATAGAATCTCATCAAAAAAAAAAAACTAAACTAGAATCCAATTAATGAGGATATGAAACCAAATAAAATAATTCAAAGTCAAATTAACAATCGATAATAGAGCCAATAAAACACAATTGAAGCAAAGTAGGAAAGGAATCATATCAAATCAAATGAAAGTAAAAAAAAAAACATAATAAAAAATATAGTAAAATAATTTAAGTTAAAAATAAATAAGATTAAACTAATTAAAATCAACCCAATGAATCAGAACATGAATAAATCTAAGATTTTTTTACACATCGAAAAGAGAATAAATTTGAGATTGAAATCGCAAAGAAGGAAGAACCTTTTTTTGGTCTGAATACTATGGAGGTGGATAGATCGGAAACGTCACAAAGTGAGGATAGTAAAAGAATAAATGACGGTGATTGAAAAAGCTTGGCTACAAAACTGGTTCGACGATGATGATTGGATGGTGATGGGCCTTACGGGTACGTTTTGGAGTGTGAGGTGTTATGATAATGAAAGAAAGAAGACGAATAAATGGAACAAGATAGGGTTGATGGGTTATGAAGGGAACGAAGGATGAGGGTGGTGATATGTTTTTGTCTGGTCTGGGTGGAGGCTATGGAGAATGTGGTGGTCGAGTGAGTCGTGGTGAAACGGCGGCTCGAACGAGGGGCAGCGGGGGAGGTTAGGTTAGAAAGTGGAGGAAGTGTATCCTGTCAATAGGCAAACAGGTCATTTTATAGGGAGTTAACTCTAACCCTAATTTGAACACAATGGGCCAGAGTTATGAGCCCAACACAACAAACAAACAAAAAACTTTTTTTTCATTATTTATTTATTTATTTTGTCTTTGACGGATATCACCACTCGTTTGGATGCTCTGTCGTTGTTGGAGGGTCCAACAGTGTATATCACCCTTAAAAAGATTTAATTTTAAATTATTTTTTCACCTCAACACATGTCACCCATGAATTATTTTGATCTATAAAAATTATTGGTATGCATTCAAAAATTTAATTGGTATGCATTCAAGAGTAAGAATTAGTGGTAGGCGTCCTAGAAAATTAGACGGCTTGGATAGTTCAAGCATTCGTCCTCCTAATGATCGTGCTCCTTCTTCTGGCGGCTATTTCACTCGTGCTACAAAGGCATGGTGTTTGGCAAAATCTGTGGATATGGTGTTCCCAGGTAGTGATGATGAGGCTATTCGTGGTTTGGCGGAGGAGCTTAGAGAGAATTGGCCTGTTAGCTTGTAGGTGTTTGATGTCGGTTTGTTGGGTTTTGTGCTGGTTTTGTCTGTTGGTTTGGGCTCATGCTACTGTTAGCTTTTGGTCCAGCACTCTTTTTCCTCTCTTGGATTTTTCCCACTGGGTTTTCCCTTGAGAGGTTTTAATGAGGCTGGCCATGTGGGGGTTTTTTATTTGCAATTGTAAGCCCTTTATTACCTATCTTGCCAACTATGAGAGGGTTGTTCTCATAGATTCTTCTATTAATAATAACTATCTTTTGCATTCAAAAAAAAAAAAGAATTAGTGGTATGCACTCAAAAATAATTACATATCAACAAGAAGCTTATCGTACCAAATACGACAAAATTACATATCAGTCAAATTGATTTGTTGAATATATTAATTTAATTTTAATGTTATATACAATGGGAGATTGATTTAACCATTAATTATGGTTCTTTTATATAAGAATATGAGATTAAAGGAAATCCATGTATAAGACATTTTACACTGACATCCAATAGCATTTCAAATATTTGTCATCTCATAATTTCTTTTTAAAAATACTTTAATCAAATAAAAATTAAAAACCCACGAAACCCCTTAATAGCTTTTTTTATAAGCAAATGTTAGTTGTTTGTGACGTTAGTAAATTAGTCCTTCTCAGGGTTCGAACAATGGACCCTTCACCTTTCATTCCATCCAACTCTTATATATATCCCTAGCTCTTACCACTTGAGCTAAATAGCTAATCATCATCTTCTCGCTCACGCACGTCTGGACCTACCTGAGTAATGGCCACTTTTCGTTACTCAACCATAGTTTGATTGGCCGTTTTCATTTCTTCAACACCTTTTATAATTAATTGAGGGGAACACCATACTTGAAATTTATGGATTTTATGCTTGAAACAGAATCCCATTTTATCCTAACAGTGAGTGAAACTGAAACTGTGAGAGAGGGAGAGATAAAGATCGAGAAAGAGAGGGGCGAAGATTTGCGAGAAGAAGAAGAGGTTGCTTTGGGGTCGTGCGATTCACGGAGGCGCCGCTGGGGTTTTGTGCTCGGTCGCACGCGTTGAAGGGAACCAAGGCTTAGTGGTGAGGAAACTTGGTTTGATGGTGGGTAGGTCTAGACTGGACAGGCACGGTGCTTGATTTTTTTAAATTTAATTTAGTAAAATTCTTTTAATAAATTAATATATGATATGGCACAAAGCTGGAATTTTATTGGATGTCAGTGTAAAAGTTGTTTACACTTGCATGTCCATTAAACTCTAAGAATATACCCATATTTCACATTTGGTATTATTTTTCAACCCGGGCAAGAAGCAAACGTATTTCATTGAAACGGAGACATGAAATACGAGAGTTTTTATGGGGAAGTTGAGACATTGAGCGATATCGGATTTAATGATCGTGTTGTAATGGAAAAGAGATAGAGAGTAGAATAGTAAGATCATCTCCAATATAATATTTCAGTTATGTGTCTTCATCATCCGTTCATCAGTCGAACCTATCAGCTATTGGAAACTCCTGATTTGCTCTAAGTGCTTGTAATTGGTTCGGGAGAATTAATGTCAGGCTATTTAGGAAATATCTCACAAACTAATAATTTTAATAAATTAAAGATCACAAGTTACTTTAAAATATATTGAAGATATTGACGAGTTTTGCGTTGGCCGTCGAGATCTCACACAACCCTCCTCCTTTACCCGGGCTTGGGACCGGCTATGCAAGCATAGGCGGAGTTAAGATACTTTAAAATATGCTAAGAAATAATTTATTTATATATTTATTATATATACAAAAAAACTTGTGCATATCATCCATGGGCATTAGAAAAGCTAGTCATTCACGGAGATATACTAAGGCTTATGGTGTTGGTGGAGACTCATTCAATCCAAAATCTTCAAGGTCTTCATTATCAAGGTATTCATCATTTATTTCAATGTCAACCACAAACATATAATCCTCCAAATAAAATTCAATTTTAAAATATGAGGCATTTGATGTCTCTTTAAATTCATCCCTCACATAAATGTCTTCCACACAAGGCCCTATAGAACCTGTAGTTCTGGATAATTCTCATTGAAACAAATGCCCCCAATGTTGACGCCCCAACGACCCCTAAAGTCCAAATGGTCAAGTTATGGACAACCTGATAGTATTCGAAGAATTCATGTGTTGCTTATGAGATGGTAAGTCATGTCCAGATGCTTTAGTTTTGGCATGTTTGAGGCAATGACAAATTCCTCACCATCTTGGAAAGGTTAGCGAGAAGTATCTTTCACGTTCATGTTTCGGTGGAGAACTTCTAACACTTTGCAGTTCTTGCCAATTATCTCTAGCGCTTAGGGCCAATTTTGAGGAAGCAGCTCAAATCTAAGGAAGTAATCATAGAGAGCTTTGTAGTAAATTGTTCAAAAGTGATTATATGATTGAAAAATTTACTGGGGTGATTATATGATAGAGCAATTTACTACAAAATTTTCAATGATTACTTCCTTACATGTGAGTTGCTTCTTCAAAATTGCCCTCCCCTCGAGCCCTAGAGACAATAGGAAAGAACTGCAAATTGCTAGAAGTTTTGCACCGGAACATACACCTGAAAGATACTTCTCGCAAGCCCTTGGAAGATGATGAGGCATTTGTCAATGCCTCAAACATGCCAAAGCTAAAGCATCTGGAGATGACCTACAATCTCATTAGCAACACAAGCATTCTTCGAATTTTGTCAAGAAGTTCTCTGCTTGACCATTTGGACTTGAGGGGTTGCTGGGGTGTCAACATTGAAAACATTCAAGTTCAATGAAAATTATCAATAACTGCAAGTTATGGGGCCTCATACAGAAGACATTTATGCATGTGAATGATGAATTTGAAGAGGCCTTAGATGCCTCAAATTTTGAATTGAGTTTATTTGAAGGATTTTGTGTTTGAAGGTGACACTGACATGGATGATAAATACCCTGAGAATTAAGGACATGAAGATTTTGGATTTTTTAATACTCCTCCATCTCCATAAGCCTTAGTATCTCCCTGTGAATGACAAGGTTTTCTATTACCTCTGGTTGACATGTACAAGCTTTTTTTATAATCAAACAAAAAAATTATTTCTTAGCATATTTTCAAATATCTTTTGATCTCTGACTAAACATATTAAAACAAAACTTGAATAGTTGAAAAAATAGAATCTCATCAAAAAAATAAACGAAACTAGAATCCAATTAATGAGGATATGAAACCAAATAAAATAATTCAAAATCAAATTAACAATCGATAATAGAGCCAATAAAACACAATTTAAGCAGAGTAGGAAAGGAATCATATCAAATCAAATGAAAGTAACAAAAAAACATAATAAAAAATATAGTGAAAAAATTTAAGTTAAAAATAAATAAGATAAAACTAATTAAAATCAACCCAATGAATCAGAACATGAATAAATCTAAGATTTTTTTACCCATCGAAAAGAGAATAAATTTGAGATTGAAATCGCAAAGAAAGGAAGAACCTTTTTTTGGTCTGAATACTATGGAGGTGGATAGATCGGAAACGCCACAAAGTGAGGATAATAAAAGAATAAATGACGGTGATTGAAAAAGCTTGGCTACAAAACTGGTTCGACGATGATGATTGGATTGTTATGGGCCTTACGGGTACGTTTTGGAGTGTGAGGTGTTATGATAATGAAAGAAAGAAGACGAATAAATGGAACAAGATAGGGTTGATGGGTTATGAAGGGAACGAAAGGATGAGGGTGGTGATATGTTTTTGTCTGATTTGGGTGGAGGCTATGGAGAATGTGGTGGTCGAGTGAGTCGTGGTGAAACGGCGGCCCGAACGAGGGGCAGCGGGGGAGGTTAGGTTAGAAGGTGGAGGAAGTGTATCATGTCAATAGGAATATGGGTCATTTATAGGGAGTTAACTCTAACCCTAATTTGAACACAATGGGCCAGAGTTATGGGCCCAACACAACAAACAAACAAAACACTTTTTTTTTTCATTATTTATTTATTTATTTTGTCTTTGATGGATATCACCACTCGTTTGGAAAATGGTTATATGTCTCTCCCAATAAATATTTTTCCCGAAATTAAAACTTATGCTCAATCCTAACCAATTATCATGTGTCTTTCAGATCAAATGAAGATTTATTAGGCTTCATGGACTTGTGAGATCAATATGAATCTTTATTGGGCTTAATGATCCTTTGAAATCAACTAGAAACTCAATCGCGTACGATAAGCTTCTAAGATTTACATAAAGTCTATTCGAGTGATGTGTCTTTGAGAGCAATTTGATATAACAGTCGGACTAGATAGACAATATAAGACATTATGATAACACTGTCTAACTATAAGTTTTGTTTGAAATTTTTAATAAACAACGTTATTTATATAACTTCAAAATAGTTCAATCCAAATCTTTGGATGCATCCAAAATTGATTGCATAGATTGAATTACAAATTAGGATTTTGGGCTTGATTAGTTCATGTGATGGAGATTATCAAGAAGTTGTAGCTTGGTTCCGTGAGGAGTTTCTATTTGTAGCAATGATTGTCAAGGTGAACTTTTAACCTCATTTGGAAAATATGTCAACAGTTAAAAAAAACAAAATATTAGGAAAGAAATGAGTATTTTTTTCTGGCCACATCTTGAAAGCAATTTTTACTACACAACTTCTACTATACGTCTATCTATATTTTTTGGTCACCATATCTTGTGTATGCATAGTATATTGCCACTGTAAGTGGCATTGCCACTGTAAGTGGCGATTCTATTTATTTTTTTCAATTTTTTTAAAGAATCGCCAATAGCAGTGGCGTTTTTTTTTTGTTTTTTAAATAAATCGTCAACCATGTTAGCGTTTTCTTATTTTTAATTTTTAATTTTTGTTTTCTTTGACAATTGCCAACTATGTTGGCATTTTTTTACCTTTTTGTTTTTTTTAAATCGCCCACACGTTTTTTAAATTAATAATTAAAATGATATTTAATCAATTGATACTCACACACAATTTTGTGCCATTACTCAATTGATAAACAGTTTGACAATGGGTGTAAACATATATGCCAGCTACCACAACATTTCCACAACAAAATAATGACGTTCATCATCCTGTGTTTCCAACCAGAAATAGAGGAAATGAAAATCAAGTGCTGGAAGAACCTCGAAGGCAACGACCCCAACGTGTGCGGAAAAAAATCCATTGCTGCTCGACTCCACAATAAAAAATAACTTTATCTTGAACTAAATTATCTAATGCATATGTTATCTTTAAATATAGGTTTAAATATTTATGATCAAAGTGTTGCAAAAGTGAGTAATGACACAAAATTGTGTGTGAGTATCAATTGATTAAATACTATTTTCATTACTAATTTAAAAAAAATAAAAAAACGTGTGGGCGATTTAACAAAAAACAAAAAAGTAAAAAACACCAACATAGTTGGCAAAACAAAAATAAAAAATAAGAAAACGCCAACATGGTTGGCAATTTATTTAAAAAACGAGAAAAAAAAATTAAAACGCCAATGCTATTGGCGATTCTTTAAAAAAATTGTAAAAAATAAATAGAATCGCCACTGTGTGGCAATTTATACTAGATTGGTAAATAAATAAAAAAGTACCCCAAAATTGTAATTTCCAAAAAAAACTATACTAGTTAGGTAGAAAAGCCAATAAAATACAATTATCATTTCCATCATGATCCTATCATGTTTGTTAAAGTGTAGACTATTGTGTGTCAGAGTAAAAGAAATATTGTAATGATAAAATTCAAATGAGTTAATTAACTTAAAATGAAATAAAAAAATGAAAAATAATACTCTTCAATTACAATCTAAAATAGAAAATGAATAAAGTTAAATCATATACATTAGACGCAAATTTTGCCAGTTTATAACAAATATTTTAAATTTTTTTAATTAGAAAATGTATATACTATAATTTACTTATTATATATATATATTATAAAATTGAAAGGTAGAAAAAATTGGAACAGTAAAAATATTAAAAATTAAAAAATTATGTACAATGTTGATTTATAAATAAATAAATAAAATAAATAAAGATGAGGATGTGAAAATGTCATGAGTTTAGTATTTAATTTTTAATCAATTTTATTTAATTTAGAAAAATAAAATGATAAAAATTGAAGAGAAATTAACAATAGGTTAAATTAGAGACGATACACAATATAATTTAATGATCTGATACAAATTAGAAAAATGAGTGAATTGAAATGTTAGCGCAACATCTCGTGTCTCACAAATTATATTTAAAATCATGTCTACGCAGTTGGCATAATTATAAAAAAAATCAACTTTCCTTTATTGTAATTTGATGTAGTAGATATTTTAAGGAGGTTAATAAACCAATTTGATATTAATTTGGTACCTTATTATAAAATTATTTATTAAATAATTTAAGTTTACCATCTACCACATCATGCGATTTTCACCATGTAAAAATAATTGAATAACTATATTGCAGAAGCTTAGTGTTTAGAATTAGAATTCTCAATAGTGGTAGCCGTAGCCGGCCCTGGGCCTGTGCAAGCAGGCCCACAGCCCAGGGCCTCCAAAAAGAAGGGGCCTCAAAAAAAATTCCCAAAGGCTACGGTTTCTAAAGTGTGGCCTAAAGTTTTATGCAACAGCTTTGAAACTGTTGCCTTTTCTTCTGCTGATCATAACCGAAGAAGATGCACCTTATAGCCTGATTCTCCACTCTCCAGCTTTGTCTTGAGTTGCTTCCTAAAGTGTGGCCTAAAGTTTTTATGCAACAGCTTAGAAACCGTTGCCTTTTTAGATTTTTGGCCACGGTTTTTTTACTGGGGCACACGTCCATTGCCTTTTCTCAAAAAACTACCCTACTTTACTAAATAATTTAAATAGATAATGTTCCTTAAAAAAATTATTAAGGGTCCATTTTTATTATTTGTCCCGGGCCTCCAAAATGTCAGGACCGACCCTGCCGTAGATGCATGAGTTTAAGAGATAGAATGACAATGTAATAAAGAATGAATGATATATTAAAAATAGACATCAATCCCATTACACATTTGAAAAGAATATAATTAAATAGAATTTAAATTTTATAGAGAAAAATAATTAAGAACGAGAGAAGTATATCAAATGAGGGAAAATGTTTTTATAAAATAAAAAGTCATTTACGAATTAGGATAATAAATGGACTAAAAGATTATCAATGATTGATGATGTCACAAATAATGTAGCGATAAATGAAATTAAATTTGAAAGAGTAAGAATTAGTGGTATGCAGTAAAAAAGATGAAAAGACAATGAAAAATTAAATGTGACACATAAGTAAACATGTACTATATATTATAAATTATTATAATGAGATGTGATGCATTCACAACTCACTTTTTTCCCGACCTCGGGCTCACATCTTTATCAAAAATCTGAAGACGTTAAATTTTTAGTCAAAGATCACATCTCTAATAAATTCTTACTTCAGTCAATTTTAATCAATCTGAAACTTCAATCTCACACTTCAATCCATAATTTTAAAAGTAGCACGTTATTTGCAAAACATTGTTTTTAAGAGGATCTTCTTCGTAAAAGATCATCACCGCCAACTCATCCAAATCGTTCCCTGTTACCACCCTCCATCTCCAATATTCTCTCTCTCTCTCTCTCTCTCTCTCTCTCTTCCACAATATCACCACCCTCCCTAATCAAAATAAAACCTTTTTGAAGACCTTTTCCCTCTTCTGAGGATCATCGTTGTTGTTGCAGGTAAAAGCCTTAGTGATGAGCGAGTTTCAAGAGAGGTTCTTGTCCTTGTACAAGAGTAGATGGTTGGTGTTTGTGGTCGCAATGTGGTTGCAGTCATCGGGGGGTATTGGCTTATAGCGAAAGAGGCCCTCACCTCTAATGCAAAGAGGCATCCAAACCATTTTAGTGTTAATCTTAGCTGCAATAGGTGTAACATTGATCATGTCTTTCGTTTCTGCCCAGACTCATGGAGATTTGGTTGTAGTTTCTTCCTCCTCTTCGTGAGCAAATTTCCTTCAAAGTTTGGTTCTCATAACTAATAACATAGCAACGCAACATTTTTGCTTTTATTGTTCTCTGGTGGGCATGTCGTTGGCGCAACGACAACATTTTTGGGGATAGACCTTGGGAGATTAATTATGTGCTCCGCCAAGTTCTGATGGGCGACGCAAACTGAACTCGTTGGCCAAGCACCTTGCTGTCTCAGGACAGCGAAAACAACAACAACAACCTGACACGAGGAGTTGCACTTGCGAGGTGGGGGGAGTCCATATTTCCGTTGCTATTGATGGTAAGTGAAACGCGGACAACAGATGAATGGGATGTGGAGCTATCCTTCATGATCATTATGGAAATTAGATTTCTGGAATATCTGTAAGTTCAGGACGTGGGGATACTTTTCTTGTTGAAGTTTTGGCTGTAGAAATTGGTATGAAACATGCATGGAAGCTTGGATATAATTAAGGATATTCGTTGTGTTTCAAATTGTTCTCATGTGGTGGAGGTCTTACCAAACTATGTGGATGTGTCTACGTTTTGGGCAAAAGAGACTTTCACTAGAATCCGAGCCTTGATCTCTAAAGAGTCGACATTAGAGATATGTCAAGTTTCAAGAGAGAAGAATAATGTTGCACAGGGCCGGCCCTGGGCCTGTGCAAGCAGGCCCACAGCCCAGGGCCTCCAAAAAGAAGGGGCCTCAAAAAAAAATTCGAATTCTTTTTACAGCGTTTTTCCTTAAAAAAGCGCTGTAATTAGTCCATCTTTTACAGCGCTTCGTACTGCTGTATACTATTTTACAGCGGCTAGAGGTCCAAAGCGCTGTAAAAGGCATTTTTTTGGTTTAGTGTACCTATTAAACTTTCTCCAAAAAAAATTTAGGGGTCCATTTTTATTATTAACCCAGGGCCTCCAAAATGTCGGGACCGGCCCTGATGTTGCATACTTCTTAGCCCGCCAAGCTTTGCTATAGAGTACCTCATTGCTGTTAGGACGAATCCTCCGTCAATAGTTCTTGTGTCACTATATTTAGACGCATTTACGTAGTCTTGCTTTGTCTTTAGATTTATTGTAAAAAAACATAATATAATCATGCGAGTTAGAGCAATGATGGATTGAGACTAGAATGTGTCTCTTATACATGTTCCTATGGAGCAAAACCACACGGCGGATACGTTGGCGCAACAAGCTTCTTGGGAGGGTTTGCAAAAAAAGATCTGGAGGCATCCTCCTGCTAGTTTAGCTACATCTTTGTACCATGATGCCTTAGATTAGTTTGCTTTGTTTCTTCTTCCGTATGATACTAAAAAAATAAAATAACACATCTATTTTTTATTTGTTTACAGGTATCCTCCTTCAGATACAATTGTGTTTGAGTCGGGAACATCCATATCATGGTGATGCTAATTCTCACAGCAGTAATTTTTCATCATAAGACTCAAACCCGAGACCTTACTTAAAATACATCGAGTATGTACCACTTGAACCAACCCTCCGTCGGTAACAACATATCTATTCACCATTTTTCTTTATTTTTCTCCTCATATACTCCTGTCATTCAAAAAGTCACCACATTAATGGTGTATCCAATCACATTAATGTGCACCCGAATCATTTCCGCTAATAAATGACGGTACAAAACAATGTGCCAAAATCATGGGACAAGTCTAATGGAACTATAACGTGAAATGGCAATAAACAACTTCGATATGTTATTTATTTTTCTTACAAAATTGAATGAATGAATAATGCAACTCCATTAAACTGGAATTATTAGAGGCTAGTGTGTAATCACAACTTATTTTTATTGGTGTTTATAAAAATGAACTACGATCCATTCACAACTCGTTTTCTTTCATAAACTTATAGTCGTCACATTTAATTCTACCAATAACCTTAAAACATTAAGCTTATAGATCACATCTTTTACAAAATATTCAAGTCACTCAATTTTAATCGATATATGAAACTTCAAAATCTTCACCACAATTGAATTCACAATTATAAAATTAGCACGTTTTCAGCAAAATATTATTTTTGAGATGATTTTCTTCATAAAAGATCATCACCGCCAGCTCATCCAAATCACTCCCTGTCACCACCCTCCATCTCCAATATTGTCGCATTCTCTCTCTCTCTCTCTCTCTCTCTCTCTTCTTCCTCTGCTTTATCTGTTCCTTCATCTTCCACACCATCACTACCTTCCTCAATCAAAATCAAACCTTGTTGAAGACCCATTTTTCTTCTGAGGATCATCGTTGTTGTGGAAGAACCTGCAGGTCAAAGCCTCAGTGATGAGCGGGTTTCAGGAGAGGTTCTTGTCTCTGTACAAGAGCAGATGGCTGGTGTTTGTGGCTGCAATGTGGTTGCAATCATGGGCAGGTATTGGGTACTTGTTTGGAAGCATCTCACCAGTAATCAAAAGCTCCCTCAACTACAATCAGAAGCAGGTTGCCATGTTGGGTGTTGCCAAGGATCTTGGTGACTGTGTTGGATTCCTCACTGGGATCTTGTGTGAGATTTTGCCTATTTGGGGTGCTCTTCTTGTTGGTGCTGCTTTGAACCTTGTTGGGTATGGTGTGGTTGGGTTGGTTGTCATTGGTCAACTTCCAGTTCTCCCTTTATGGGCTGTGAGTCTTTCTTTTCTCTTACCATCATCATCAAGTTAATTGATTGCTGTAATTGTCAATCATGAGTTAGCATCTTTCTTTATTGATTTTGTTTGATTCTTGTTCCTTAAATTAGCATGTTGGGTAAATACTCTGATTCTGATTGACAATTTTGAACTCTTTCAAATTTGTTGTTTTCTTGCTTTGTTTTTACCTTTCTTTCTTTGCTGAGTGGCAGTTAGCATATTTGGAAATTACCTAAACTATGGGATTGGTTGTACTTCACCTCCTGACTTCAAAATTAGTATGGACCAGATTGATAGATCAGTTTCTCTTTGCTCATAATTGATTCTGAAATCCTGAAGCTACTCAAATGAAACTTCATCCCAGTAGTACTGATTTTAGCTTTAGAATCAATTATAGAAGAATTTTTGAACATGCGCGGAGTTACATGTGTCTGCTCTTTGCCTATCTGACTCTTCTCATTAAAATGATTTTTCCTGTTTTTTCTACAATTTCTTTGTTTGGTCTCTGGTTTCATTGCCACTAGAATGGACTTTATATTAAAATGTATCTTTTTCTACAAAATGAGCTTTATGGCCTGAAAATCTGGAGTAAAGGGATGTTTCTTCAACTTGGAAAAGGAGTTCAAATGTAAAAGTGTTAGGGTGGGTCTATCGCTGGAGCCAAATAACTTTGCTCTTTACAGACGTGTCTTTTAAACTGAATATTCCATTTTTGCCTTCTGAGTTTTGGTTTGAGAAATTTTTTTCTTCATCTCTTTTTCTTTTCTTCCCAACGATGATGATCTGTTGCTGCTGTCCATTTGTAGTTTCCCTTTTGTTAAACATTCTATACCAACGTGATGAGTCACAACCTGCATTTAAATAGTGAAATGAAGTGTGACTGTGTGATAAATGTGGTGCTTACAGTACCCAAGATTTAGAATATTCTCCCTCCACATGCCACAGGCTACAAGACACTATATACTTTTCTAGTTGATTATACTTCACGTTATTGGATTTGGCTTTCAGCTACTTCCCATGTGGTGTCATGTGACATGTGGCCACAATTTCTGAAAATTAGGAGATACAGCCAATGCAACTTATTTTACTGTCTTTTTCTTTTCTAGTGTTTCTTAGTATAGTTTACTTGGGAAAATGTTTATGCAACTCCTGAGTCCTGACATAATCAATATGCAAGATGTCTTTAGAAAGTTTTGATGATACACATGAAACTTGGAAACGTACTACTTAAAAGTTGAGTCTTGTGTCTACAAATCTAGAGTTGGGACTGTAGCAGTGATCCCAATTACAAAAGGGGATGTGGATTAACTTTGCTAAAGGATGCTGGTCAAGGCATTGGTAATTTTGGTTTTGATAAAAGATATAGTTGGGTGGCAGGTCAGGAAGCTCGGAACAAATATTTTGAGTTTGTGAGGTCTGATCATGGGCAAGCCTAATTAATATAGTTGATGTATCCTCAGGAGTACGATTTAGTAAATGTCCATTACTCGTTGATGTATAATTCATGACATTATAATATAAGAAAATCATCTTATGCACCTTTCAATGATATTTCTTTACCGTATGGTGCAAGTTATTGATTAGTGGCTACTGGTGTGGTTTGCAGATGTGCGTTCTTATATTTGTGGGAACAAATGGTGAAACCTACTTTAACACAGTTTCTCTGGTGTCTTGTGTGCAAAATTTCCCCAAAAGCCGGGGACCTGTGGTCGGAATTCTGAAGGGCTTTGCTGGGTTGAGTGGTGCAATATTGACACAAATATATGCAGTTATCCATTCCCCAAATCACGCATCTTTGATATTTATGGTTGCTGTAGGTCCATCATTGGTAGCAGTAGGTCTAATGTTCATTGTTAGACCTGTGGGAGGTCACAAACAAGTGCGGCCTTCAGACGGCAGAAACTTCACACTTGTTTATGGCGTGTGCCTCCTGTTGGCTGCTTATTTGATGGGAGTCATGGTTGTCCAAGATCTAGTTGATCTGAGCGAAGCTGTTATCACAATTTTTACAGTGATCCTCATCGTGATCCTCCTCGTCCCAATTGTGATTCCTATCTCATTGAGTTTCGGCCCGGAACAAAAACCTCCAGAGGAAGAGGCACTTCTTCCAGGACCACAGACTAATGAACCAGGAAAATCTCAACTTGATACTGATGAAGTAATATTAAGTGAGATGGAAGATGAGAAGCCTAAGGAGGTGGACATGCTTCCTGCACCAGAAAGGCAAAAGCGTATAGCCCAATTACAATCAAGGCTACTCCAAGCTGCCGCAGAAGGAGCTGTGAGGGTTAAGAGGAGAAGAGGACCACACAGAGGGGAGGACTTTACCTTGACACAAGCTTTGATTAAAGCAGACTTTTGGCTTCTTTTCATGTCCATGGTCTTGGGTTCTGGATCCGGGTTGACCGTAATTGACAATCTCGGTCAGATGAGCCAGTCTCTAGGATATGACAATTCACATATATTCGTCTCCTTGATCAGTATTTGGAACTTTCTTGGCCGCGTTGGAGGGGGTTACATATCTGAGATTATTGTGAGGTAAAACAACTGTTTCAGTTTCATACTCTGATCAAACATTTAGGTTGTGTTATGTTATATAACCTTTTCAAGACTTCTGATTCAATTTTCAAATTCCATTGTGTTTTGATTGAGCAGGGATCATGCCTACCCGAGACCAGCTGCATTGGCTGTATTTCAACTTATTATGGCAGTTGGGCATCTGTTCATTGGTATGGGATGGCCAGGGTCAATGTATGTCGGCACTTTACTAGTTGGACTCGGTTACGGTGCTCACTGGGCAGTTGTTCCAGCTACTGCATCCGAGCTGTTTGGTTTGAGAAACTTTGGTGCATTGTACAATTTCATTACTTTGGCAAACCCTGTAGGAACTCTTGTCTTCTCTAGTCTAATAGCCAGTAGAATCTATGATTATGAAGCAGAGAAACAAGCTCATGGTGGCCATCTCCATAATATAGGATCACTTGTGTCGAATGTGCTTAATGCCGGTGGGTCACTAAAGTGTGAAGGTTACATATGCTTTTTCTTGACTTCCATTATCATGGCAGGGTTTTGCATAGTTGCAGCAGGGTCATGCATGTTTCTTGTATTCCGAACTAGAGTTGTTTATGCCAACCTATATGGAAAATCTTCTACTACTAGGGTTCAATAATCAAGAGTTTGTGGACTAAAGTAGGTGGTTTGAGTTATTGAAAGATTGAAGATGCAGAGCCAAGCACATGAAGCAGTCTTGAGTGTGGAAAACAAATCAAAAAGAAAAAAATGAAGGCTCTGTTTTGTTAGATATAGCTGCTACCACGTTGTTGTGTATTCCTTTTCCAATATTTGTGTTATATTCTTCCTTTTGCAAAGAAACATTTGATTGGGGAAAAAAACTCACCTTACAGGATGAGTGAAATCACCCCTTATTGTTTTTGTTACTAAGGAAATTAAATTTTGTTGTTATCAGTGGTGCTAAGATTATATATTAGTAAAATTCAAAAAAAAAAAAAGATTATATATTAGTATTGTATATTGAAGAGCATTTCATGGTTGCAAAATGTCATGGTCGTTTTACCAGCAGTAAGACAGTGACTTTTCTTTGGGTCCAAAGTGACTGTTTGTTTATTTGTTTGATAATTGCCAATGGATATGGCCTGGAAAATGAATATCATTCTACTACACGGCCATGTAGATATTTATATGAATGTGCATTTTCTTTTTTGTAATAAAAATTTTGGGTGGGTTTGACCCTGGTTACCATCACCAGACATGGTATGCCTATGGCATCATGAGTCGCTTAAAGTACTAATGGATTGCTCACCAGCACAGGTCTCACATCGACCAGAAACTAGACAAGCAACTCTATAAGGAAAAGTAATTTGTCCTTACTAAATAAGTAACGTGTCGGTATATGAATGTGCATGGAACATGTTACGTTTCTAGCCTACCAGTTTTTTGAACATTGTGGACCAACAGAATACCGAGTGGGGTAGTGAACATAATGAACAATGAAAATGACAATTGAGATGAAAAGAGAAAATGAAATACTTGAAAGTTGAGATTGTAACATGCATCACCTTACTTATAGCATCTGGAATTCTGGATCGTATACGGCGCCGCGTCAGACAGAATCATTCAGAACCCCAACGGAGTTCAGGATAATCAATCATGCATTTTTTTGGTCTTGTGCATAAAAGAAAGGCAAATTACAGACGTTAACTTCTTTTTTTACCAAAAAATTATTGTTATTTCTCTATTACTCATTTAAAATGAAATTGTTCGTGTCACAAATAATAACTTAAGTGACAAGAGTTTGAGACATATGAGTTGGGAGAGTGCAATTTATCTTTTCAATGTACCAAAAAAATGAAAGC
This sequence comes from Lotus japonicus, assembly GCF_012489685.1. Taxonomy (NCBI): domain Eukaryota; kingdom Viridiplantae; phylum Streptophyta; class Magnoliopsida; order Fabales; family Fabaceae; genus Lotus; species Lotus japonicus. The sequence goes on along the minus strand of NC_080041.1, from coordinate 117,226,331 downwards.
GTTTGTTTTTTGATATACCAAAAAAAAATGAAAGGGTTCGATTCCTAGAGGTTGCACTCTTGGGGAGATTTTTGACATTCATCACACCCCGGTTAAAATTGCGAGAGCAATTTAACATAAAAAAATGAAAGAGTATTATAACTTTATTATTTTCTATAATAAACTGTTATTATTTATAATTTAGTCTTGTTCTACAGGTCGAAACCATCGCCTTCATGGCATCAACAAGTTGTGCACCTGAGCTAGGGGTTACTATTCTGGCGGTATATTCGAATATTACTCATTCTAGCTCATACTCCAAATTGGTGCTAGCCATCCTACCCGCCTTTCACTTGGGCATTGTCACTAGTCAGCGACCTCACTCGGGTTCTAACTGATGACGTTTATGTTACTTCCTCACGTCCTGTCAAATATATTTTCTCCTCTGCCCCCAAGTGTAGACGCGAAGCTTTTGGCCTCAAACAGTGCATATTAGCTATCTCTAGCCGTTCGAATTAGACGCTCGTCAGGAGATTGAGCGGCTAGCAAGGGTTGTTGTACCCTACACTCATTACTTCCTTGATACCTCTGAAACTTGCATCCATATAAAGGCAAGTCTAAAAGATCACTTTGAAATCCCCTCTGCTCACCCAACCTTGCAAGGACCCCTCCGAGGAGATTTAGACAATGGAGTACCAGCGATGTTTCATCTTCCTCAACTCTCTAACGCCAGAAGTTCATCATTTCTCCTCAATCAACACTCACATGAGTGATCTGGTCAGTTTTGTCCAATCAACTCCTGATTTTTCAAACGATAGATTGAAGTATATTGACTAAAACCTCCAATTTAAAAAGAGTACATGTGCACTGCTAAAAAATAAAACCTACATTTTTCTAAATATAACAATTTAGTGTTTGTTTGTTTTCTAATTAGATCCATATTTAAAATCATCTATTATTTTATTTCTCCATAACACTTTGATTGGTGGAGGAGAGAAAAAGAAAAGAGAAAATGAGTAGAGAGAAAAAATGAGAAAGAGATAAGAAACCTAGTAAATTTTCTAGGTTGTTTATATGATAGAAAGAAAATTGTTAAGATAAGAAAAAAATGTAAGAAATGGAGGAGAAAATATTGGTTTTTGTCTAAAAATATTAAGAGCATAAACACTAGCCGTTTATAACCAACTATATATATATATATATATGTGTGTGTGTGTGTGTGTGTGTGTGTGTGTGTTTCGAAAAAAAAAATAAAGCAAGTTCTCTTTATACCCGTTTCTCCTCATTTTGGAGATACGTCTACCTAAAAAAGTGGTGAGATCCAACTCATCCAAGTCAACCTCTCTCCCTTGCTCTTACTTCCCTGTTCTCATCAAATTACTTTTTTTTTTATAAGCACAAATTAACTTCTACTAAACAAAGGATACAGTATAATTCAGCGTACACTCTTAAAAATAGAGAAAAAAAAATATTTTTCACAAGAAGTTTTTTTATTGGTACAAGATTTATTTGCAAGAAGTTAATATATTAAATAATACCGTCAAAAAGAAAAATAATATATTAACTACAGCATTTTATAAATGGTAAGGGTGTGGATAAGATCGTAGGGATGATCGATCAGCTTGATACATGTGGTTTCAGATAAAAAAAAAAAAATACAATATTTCGCATGGGATATTTTTAATTTGAATTTTTTAACAAGTATTGGCAAGATATTCGTAAATAAAATTGAAGAAAAACAATAACGAAACAACAAAAGTCACTGTCAAGAGAAGAAAATTAGCGATTGATTAGGAACTCGATGTGAGGACCACAACCATTAAGTTAAGTGGCATGTATGTCTTTAAGCAGTTGTACCATGTGATATGAATGTCTCTTAAATATTCCAAATGTGCGCACTGTGCGTGACTGCGTGTGTGGGGTTCATGAATATTAAGGATATCTTTAATTGCGGAGTGTTTTTTTTTTTTTTTACAAGGGGATCCACCCCAGAACACGAAACTAAACAAGGCCTATAGAAGGCTCAGCACCATGGGGAAACATCCTGCTGCAAGATATGATGGCACTCTCCAAAAGGAGAATCATAGTAATGAGGTCCATATGGGAGATCAAGACCTAACTTAGCCAGATAATCTGCTAGGAAGTTTGCAACTCTCGGTGCGTGCTGGAGCAGGAGGGATCCATGGTCAGTCTACAAGTGGAGGATCTCTTGAACAATCTGTGCATATCTATGCGGACGAGCCTCGGAGTGAAGGACATTGAAGACTTCCATGGAGTCTGTCTCTATGATCACGTTGTGAAGGTCAAGACTCATGACTACTAGCTCATACATGTCTTTATTGTTGAGTGTTGATGAAACCGAAAGGTGAAAAAAATAAAATTTTCACATCAAATAAATATTATTTAATTTGATATTTTTTAGGATAAAGAAAACAAAATAATATTTTTGAAAAATATTTGTATTTTAATTTATTATTTTATGAATATTATATAACTATTTTTACCAAATAAAAGTTAATTTGTCATAATTCATCTTTTTCCCATTTAAGATATGATATACCATAGTATTGCTAGCATTAAAATGGAGGAAAATTATTTTATTTTAAAGTAACACATTTCATTAAGAAACTGAAGCACATAAGTTCGATAATGAGCCGCTAAAAAAGAAATAAGACATGCAGGCTCTCCTTTACCCAAGTGCAATTGGGGCAGGAGATAGTCAACTTAACAAATTAATCACATGCGGCAGGCTGCAAAACTATTATTACGTCGAACAAAAACCAAATCTACCAAAAGAAAAAACATGACAATCATTCATAACAACCATGCCAAAACCAACGTGCCTTGAGCCTAAAAAAACATGAAGATTTACCTCATAACAACCATCTAAGTGGACCTGGCACACTGCAACAGCGATGCATCTACAGATGGATCCATATAGATAGGATGCACATCCAACTGTTCACACATAACAACAATCTACGACATAGATAAAAGGATAGGAGGGTCCATAGGATGTAGATCCAACTGTTCACACATAGCAACAATCTGCGACAAAGTAAGAGGATATGATCCAGCTTTTCTTGGATAAGCAACATGTTAAGCCATTTTGTTTCCACCAACCCAGGATGTCAAAAAGTTCTTCCAGAGGAAACACCCCTTCATCTAAATAAATATCTAATTCTGACTTCCGCTTTCCTTGAACACTCCCATTTTGTCCACTTTGATGACTTTTATAGATAGTTTTCCAAGACATTATTCGACTTGCACTTTGTTCCTCTACTTCAAGGTTTGTGCAATGAGATGAATTCATAGCTTTCTTCCCCATTAATTTCTTTTCGTACTCCTTAACCAAATCATTACAAAACTCTTTTATATCTTCAATTTTATCAGAATATTTTTCTCCATAAATGTAAGGAAAATAAATCTTGAAAAAAATTAGTTTTAACCTGGGGTCTAAAAGAGTGCCTACAATCATCACACCATTGACCATACCCCAATACTTCTAAAATTCAGCAATAACTTTATCCGTGGAACCACTCCACATACCCAAAGAATTTTTAATCTCACAAATCTTGGGGAAAATGACATTTGCAATAGGATACGAACTACCATAAAATATCTTTGTTACAGACAAATTTCTTTTGCCATTTTCCACTCATCTTCACTAGAGGATGTTTTATAATCTTTCTCTCGGACGCCCAAAGACATCCTTGTATTAAATTGTAACTCGGAGCAGTAAAAAGGTAGAGTTGCACCTAGTTGGGCAATCATTAACCAGTTTTATATTTAAGGAACAATTTAATTGCCCACATGTGTCTTGAAATTTCTACTCTCTTTTAGGCGTTAATATCCAATAACGAACACTATTTCTAACCTTTTCAATAGCATTAGAAATTACAGACAATTTGTCCTTCACAACTAGATTCAAGATATGGGCACAACAACGCATGTGAAAAATCCGACCACAGAAAATTAGTTTGCTAGGTGAAAATTCATCAAAGATATGGTAAATCATTTTATCATTAGCAGAACAATTGTCAATGATAAAAGTGGGCAACTTACTATCCAAATTCCGCTCCATCAAGCATTGAAGTAAAATATCACCAAGAGCTTTTTTACTATGAGGAGCACACACATGAATGAACCTAATATCAATATAAATCATTGATAACAAGAAAGATAATAATATACTTTGTAAAATAATAACAAATTTTGAGGCATTGCCTTACAAGCCGATTTTGTAGAACCCATGAGTCATCAATGAAGTGAGTTATCACACCCATATACCCTTGATTTTGGTTGGTAGAAGTCCACATGTCGCTTGTGATTGCAATTCGGTTTTTATTCTTTGATAATAGCTTCATAGCGTTCTTCATTCTTCATTAAACAACTTGATGATATCATTCTTGAAGGTGTTGCGTGAAACACCTTTAAAAAGTGGTTGCAATACCGAACAAAATTCTTTGAAGAAGTGATGGTTAACCACGTCCAAGGGGTATTGATGGGAAATATATGAGAAATCTCATGAACTCAGCACGCGGGAGGACTCGTATTACTATTTTTTGTGAAGTCTGTGAATCGAGTTCGTTTTTTCCAAATTCATATTTTGACACTAGGTCGTTTGGAACAAAGGAATATGTTCAATTATTCATGAGTAGAAAGGTCATTCCAAAGGGTGTGATCTTTTTTAGTGCAAGTAGAGAGCTGAGTGCATCTGAACAACTCCTCCCAAAGAAAGAGAAGGATAAGCTCCTTGCTGTGCAAAAGAGTTTTACTCGAGGAATGAGATCACTCGCCCTCTGGGGGTTTTCACTGTTGCGCTGGTAAATAGTAATGTGGACGTTGAAAATCGCTGATCATACGAACTTCCAAAAAATATCTTTGTTACACCATAAAATAGATCACGTTGAAAATCATCGTATCATACGAACTTGCAGACGCGCTACCTAAATTTTGGTCTTTGTTTAAGATGGATAAGTTCATTAGTCTTCTTTTGAACTTGTTTCTGGATTTGAGTTGGAGTCTGAGGATTATAACAATTGTTCCTCACATAACCTTACTTTCTTTAAAAGATAAGCATGATTTGTTAGTACGTAAACTTACAGAGATGCTCAACTTGGCTGACCAATTTATACAATAACTTGTATGCAGAGTATGTTGTATCCTAGCCAATACATGGTTCTTATTTAGGAAAACCAATTGCAGAAACACAGAGCAGGAAATGTTAGGAACCGTGCCAAATAATACTTTGTTGTGCATGTTGGAACGTTGTGAAGAACAGTCTAATATTTCAGATGAAAATGTTAAGGAAGAGTATGTTGCAATTGTCAATGTTGCAAAGCCGGTCACTAATAGAGTTGCTCGTAAGGAGTTTCAAACTAGCGTTGCAGACTTGTAGGTGATGAGTATATTTTTATCGTTGTTTATGCACGTATGAACAGTAGAATGATAGTTTATAGTAATTCAATTTGCTAATTGTATATGGCAGTGGAGCTTGTACAAAAGAATGTTAGCCTTATGTTAACTTAGTCAACGAAAAAATTAGGACTATCTTATTTTAAATTATATTATGTTTTCAACATTATCGGATTTTGTACAAAAATTTATAAAGCATAGTGCTTTTGTTATATGATCTCATGTATTCCTCTAAAGAAAACAACGCATGTGAAAAATCCGACCACCCAAAATTAGTTTACTATGTGAAAATTCATTAAGATATGGTCAATCATTTTATCATTTGCAGAATAATTGTCAAGGGTTAAAGTGGACAACCACCAAAAAAATTTCCATGAATGAACCTAATATCAATACTATTCATTGATAACAAAAAAATATAATAATATACTTTGTACAAAAATAACAAATTTTGAGGCATTACCTTACAACTTGAGTCGCCAATGAAGTGAGTTGTCGCGATCATATACTCTTGATTTTGGTTGCTAGGAGTCCATACGAACTACCAGAAAATACCTTCGTTACATCATAAAATAGTTTCAACTTCAGATAAATATCTTTTTCCGTTTTCCACTCATCTTCACTAGGGGCTGTTTTATAATCTCTCTCTTGGAGTAACAACCGTCCGAAGACATCTTTGTATTTGAGAAATCTCGTGAACCCACCACGCGGGAGGAATCTTATTAATATCCATTGTGAAGTCTGTGAATTGAGTTTGTTTTTCCCGAATTCATATTTTGACTCTTGGCCATTTGGAACCGTGTTTGATGCTAGAAAAGAATTTGTTTAGTTGTTCATGGGTAAAAAACCCATTCCAAAGGGTGTGATGTTTTTAGTGCAAGTAGAGAACTGAGTGCATCCGAACAACTTCTCCCTAAGAAAGATAAGGATAAGCTCATTGTTGTGCAAAAAAACTTTACTAGGGGCATTTCATTGAAAGATAAGGATAAGCTCATTGCATCCGAACAACTTCTCCCTTTGGGGTTTTCACTGTTGCGCTGGTAAATATTATTGGGGACGCTAAAAATCGTCATATCAGTAATGAAATTCTTAGATACTCTATTAAGGTTAAAATTGAAGGGGATGAGCATTCTTTCCAAATTGCATGCATGTGATGAAGGTCTTGAGACCTTTGACTTTTCTGACTAATTATGTGGTTGTTTTGATGTTTTATGGATGAATGTAACTTAAATTCATTGATATTTTCGAATGGATGACTGTAACTTAAATTTATGAACATTTTCGGATCTTTTCGTACTAATGGATATGGATAACTGTAGTATGGGTTTTGAGTGAACACATTTATCATGTGGTTTGACTAATCCTATTAACAAGTTTGAACTAATCTTGATTATCAAGTTTGAACTATCTCTGTTCTCACAACTTCTCTATACTTTTTCTCACAACTTTATTTATCAACAGGAAAGTTGCAATGCCTAGACCTCTTTGAAATGCAGAATTTCAGATTCTAATGGTTGTGGTTTACATTGGCTCTATTGAAGTTAACAACTTATCATATGCATATTACGGGGTACTGGGTGCAGTTAGCTGTTATTGTTTCAACCTCCTTAGAGTTATAACAACTTATCTAAATCGTGCAGTATTGTGTTTGTAACATTATTCAAAAAGGTTTTTGAAGAGGATTGGTACAGCTAATAGAAGAAATGGGCACTACTATTTGGATCTTGAAGAGCCTCTACCCTTATCTAATTGTTCATCACATGCTATAACCCATCAAAGTTACCATACAAACACTAAAAATGTAACAAATGTTGCTATACCTTGACACCATAGGCTAGGTCATGTTTCTAGTACAGTCATACAACAAATATTTTCTCAAAATACATATGTAGAAAATGCTGATTTTTGTGATTGCCATACTTGCCACTTTGGAAAACAAAGAAAATTGCCAGCAAGTTTTAGTCAAACATCTACATTTTTCGAATTGATCCATGTTGATATTTGGGGACCTTTTCAAACTCCTTCTATTCAAGGTTATAGATATTTTTTAAATGTTGTGGATGATCACACTAGATATACTTGGATACATTTGATGAACCATAAAAGTGAGACACATTTTTTGCTAGAAGGTTTTATACTTGTTATGGAAAATCAATTTGACACAAAGTTGAAAAGATTACGAAGTGATAATGGTAAATAGTTGTTCATGACTGATATTTTCCACAAGTATTTTACATGAAACAACTTGTGTGGAAACACCACAACAAAATGGTGTAGTCGAAAGACAAGACCACCATATTTTAAATGTTGGAAGAACTCTAATTTTCCAAGAAAATTTACCACATACATTTTTGTATTTTGCTTTTAAACATGCGCTTCATACTATAAATAGGTTGTCTACTCCTTTGTTAAAATAGAAATCTCATTTTGAAAAGTTAGTTTAGAGTTTTTGGCTGTTTAGCTTATGCTAGTACTTTAGTTTCAGGCAGAACAAAATTGGATCCTAGGTCTACAAAATGTGTCTTTCTACTTTCTAGGTTATATGGAGGACACTAAAGGCTATTTGTTCTATGCTTTGGATACTAGAATCTTTTTTACCTCTAGGAATGTGGTGTTTTATGTGAAACATTTTCTTTTCATAAACTTGATATCATATTTTCTCATCTTCCACCATCCTTTTTGCAACAAACAGATTTTTCTGTTCTTCATTCTAATGATTTACTTCCTAGCTTGTCTAATGAAGGCTGAACTTGCTGCTTTAGATGAAAATTGCACCTTCTCTTTGGTTCCTTTACCTCAAGGGAAGCACCCCATTGGCTACAAGTGGGTTTATAAGGTCAAACTTAAGGCTGGTGGCTCTTTGGAACACTATAAAGCTCGTTTAGTTGCACAAGGTTTCAATCAAACCGAAGGTGTTGATTATTTCGAAACTGTTGCACTTGTTGCAAAGATTACTACAATATGCTTTTTGTTAGCTCTAGCTATTGTACATGGTTGGTTTCTTCATTAATTAAACGTTAATAACGCATTTTTGCACAAGATCTCTCTGAGGAAGTTTTCATGAAGGTTCCACCAGGTCTTGATGCCCCCCCTAATGTAGTTTGTAAGATTCCTAAGTCTTTATATGGCTTGAAGCAAGCACAGAGACAATGGAACCATAAGTTAACCTCAACCACTGGTTCACCTAGGCTACTCTCAAAATGCAGCAGACCACTCCTTATTTGTTAAGAAGTATGCCACTTCATTTACAGCCTCTTGGTCTATGTGGATGACATTGTTTTGGCTGGCAATGATCTCCATGAATTTATCATTGTTAAGAAGCATCTGAATTGTGTTTTTAAGATCAAAGATTTAGGTGTTCTTAAGTATTTTTTGGGATTAGAGGTTGCTCGTCCCTCTAATGGGTTAATTGCTTAATCAAAGAAAGTATTTTCTTGATTTGATTAGCGAGATTGGTCTTTTAGGATGCAAACATTTAGCGTCTCCCATGGAAAGTTCTACAAAGTTGTTACCTACATCAGGGAAATTGTTACAGGATCCAAGTTCTTATAGAAGACTTGTTAGTCCTCTTCTGTACCTTGCAACGACTAGACCGAATATTGCTTTTGTTGTTTAGCAATTGAGCCAATTTGTCTCACCCCCATACACTACTCATTGGACAACAACATTAAGAGTTATTCATTATTTAAAGCAGACTCCTAGTCTTGGATTATTCTATGCTGCAAACACTGATCTCAAACTATCAGCATTTTTAGACTAAGATTGGGTTGAATGTAGCACAACACGAAAATCTGTGTCTGGTTTTTGTGTTTATCTTGGATCTTCTCTTGTTTCTTGGAAGTCAAAGAAACAAGATATTGTCTCTTGCTCATCCAGTGAAGTTGAGTATCAGGCCTTAGCTTCTTTAACTTGAGAATTACAGTGGTTGTTATTTCTCAATTTTGACCTTACTGTTGTTGTCCCCTGCCCCTTTGACATCTATTGTGACAGTGAATCCACGATTCACATTGCAAAGAATCCTACATTCCATGAGCGGACAAAGCTTCAAGATGGCTTGGTTCAATTGTTTCATATTCATTCTCATAACCAACTTGTAGATATGTTGACTAAAGCATCGTTACCTAAGAGCATCAGCAACAAAGAAACTTTGTGAGTTTCTTTATGACATGTCATCTGAAGTAAAGTTTCTTAACTGTTGCAGAAAATTAAGTTTCTCCACGTGGCAAGCAACTTGCTCCAAAGTTTCTTTCTAGAGAAACTTTGCTCAAAGTTTCTCTTCTAAATTTAATGATTAAAAAATAAATAAAACACAAATAAAAAAGCAAATAAGTAGGTAACTGGATTTACAAGAAAGTAGTGGGGTATATTGTGGGATCCATTTAAGAAACTTTTTAGAATTTCTGGATTGGAATAAAAAGTGAGTAGAGTTTATTAAAGTGGTTTAAATGACGTGGCATTACCAAAATTTAAATTAGAAACTCTAATGAGTTTCTTGGATAATGATGCTCTAAGCTTTTCATTTCTAATGTCTCCAAGTTGGGTTTTGTTGATATGGATGCCCCAACTTGAGGGAGGGTATTAGAAATAGAGTTATTCACTCGGTTACACAGTCACATTTGTTAGTTAGTTTTTTAGAAATTAAATATAAATATAAATGTAAGTTAAATTTAGTTTAGTAGTAATTTCATTTGCATTTAGGTTGTGTGTATATAAACAGAAACGTGAGATGTAATCTGCACGAAGATAATCAGATTTACTTTTCACACCAAATGACATTTATTTGTTTCTCTGTTCATTCTTCCAACTGCTACAATGGCGGCGGTTACATTTCTATGAGTTCTCTTCATTCTTCACGGGGAATGGTAGAAGGTAAATATGGATTTTTTAAATTGGGGATTTACTTAGGATTAAGTTTTGCATGCAAGATTTACCAATCAATGTAGGAGTGAAAAATGTACACATTGGAATTAACAATTGGTAAAATAAGGGATACATAAGCATTATCACATCACAATGGCTTTTCTAAAACCAAATTTTTTTGTCATTCAAGAAATCGAGCTACAAAAAAAAGATTTGAGGGAACCATTTTAATTGTGAGTGTCTAAGTTGGGGATTAAAAACATATTTAAACCTAATTTATTTTAGGGTTAATCGTCAAATTAGTCTCTAATTTTGTAACAGAGTTTGATTTTAGTCCTTCAGTGGAAAAATAAGGATTAGTGGCGGTTAGAAACTGCTAGTAATTATGAAAATGACCGCTAATAAACATTATTTTCTTACTAAATGACTAAAATCAAACTCGCTTGTAAAATTAGGAACTGATTTAACCATTAACTATTTTTTTTTTGTTCGGAATCTTATTGTCATCCTTATGAAAAAATAATCCACATTCGTAGAAGACTCGAAGATTGGCGTTTTTCTTTTTGGTCAAAAGATTGGCCTTTTGTTGTATAGAAATGCAAACCAAATGGACTGTACATGGACAAGAAGATCATATCAGGCCCAAGTACAAGCAAGGCCCGACCTACCTACAAACATGCGCCCATAAGATTGAAAATAATAATAGACCTAAACTAAAAGATTGAATTTATCACATCATATCATATATAAATTAAAATAAAAAAATATGATTAGATTTGATTGGATGTTTGTGTAAAAAAATTATACTATACACACATATATAAATTCAATCCTTATATAAATATATACGAAAGTTATAATTTGTAACCCAGAATTACTTTAGTAACACATATATTTTTAAATGAGAATACGACCAGTATTTTTTTCTTCATAAAATCATATATTTATAGATAAAATTTAAAAAATCATCTTTTAATTTTAATCCGTAATAATAATATCTAATAGTCAAGATTTACTTATCCTCACTCTTGTATTGAAATTAGTTTTCATCCTCCATATATCACAACCCATTTATATATTTATTTGTAAGTATACCAAATTTTTTTGGTTTAACTTGACAGTGAGACAATCAAATTCAAATAAGGAGGGGTAAAAATTCAAACTCTCACTAAAAGTGTGTCTCCTAAAATTTAAACTTTCAATCTTAAGGATTCAGACTACCATTATCAAACATAATATGAATGTTTACTACATCATTATTATTATCATTTCTTTTTACACTACCAAGTACCAATATCCTTCATAGAAAACAATTTATTTAATGACAACTGAAAACATCCACAAAATGATAAGATTAGCTCTTTTAATTACTAATATTTTTTTTTTCATTTACAAGAGACAAAGTCCAACATACCCACTCGTGGTTAGCTCATGGTTTATTATTACTTTATCAAATACACACCACCAAATTAACTAATTTCCTTTGGAAACATAATTCTTGAAACAAACCCATCATCTTCACATCAATTGAATCTAGTGCAATCCCTCCTAACTTCTCCATCCTTACCAGTCTTAACCCCCACCCTCCCAAGCTTCCTAATAGCCGCCACAAACGCCCCATTAAACTCACCACCATTATTCGCAAACTCAACCACCGTAGCCCTCGAAGCAGGGTCTGTAAACAACACTTGATCCGAAGCCAACAACCCCTTCCCAGCAACAAGGTTTTTATAATACTCATTGTCAAAGGTTGCAGATGTTTCAGGATCCAGAGCAACCACCACGCCAGGGTCAGGGTTTTTAGGACACTCTGCGATGAGCTGCTGGGAGTAGGTGGGGTCCAGAGTGGGGTCCACTGGGGAGGAGTATATGCGGTTGGAGAACTCGTTGCAGTGTGAGAAGCCGACCGTGTGTGCTCCTGAAAGTGCGATCATGTCGGTTTGGGTGAGGTTGTGGTTGGAGAACATGGTGTTGAGTTGGTTAAGGTTGAAGTTTGGTTTTGGAAGGTTTCCTGCAACGCGTGATGCTTTTGAAATGAGACCGTCTCTGCGTCCTAGTTCCACGTTGAATGATGGACCTCCAAGCTGAGAAAGAGACATTAGTACATCATGGGCTCATAAGACTTTGATAACCCAACAAATTAAAAAAATTGCTAAATAAATAGAATGAATAATGTTTAGTTGATAAACCAATTTCACCTTCAAATTAGGAGATTAAGAAAGAAATGAGAGAAAAATGAGTTATATGATTTTTGATGTAACAGAAAATGATTGAGATATGAAGAAAAATATGTGAAAATAAGATTAAAGAGAAAGTTAGATGTATATATACCATTAGAATGAAAATATATACTTTTGACAAAAAAAAATTGAAAATATGTACTTGTTAGTGTTTATCATTATCAACCCTTATATTTAATTATTTAGTGTTACCTAATGAGTTTGACCACTTAAGGAGTTACTTCTATTGTTGTTTTTTTTTTTTGAAACTTACTTCTATTGTTGTTAAACTCATAAATGAGATGAAATACAGAATTGATGATTTTGAAAATAAGGTGCACCAAATTAGACTCTTCTTAACTAATTTTAGTTTTACTGCAAAACAATTAAATGGATTTTACCTTAATTAACTTTAGCTTTTTGGGGGTGTCGGTGTAAATGAGTGAAAGTTGTTAATTTAATGGTAAAAAAAGTAGATATCGTATGATACAAATTCAAACTCTAGAAAAGTCATATGTTAAAAGGAAACTATGCATTTTCTTCAAACAATTTTATACATGTTAAAGACAAAAACAAAACAAAAAGTGAGTCTTGCTTACCAAGGCTATGACATCTCTGGCAGCGAGTGCCAAAATGTCAGCGCATGAGACCACTCCTGGGCATGCAACTTCAACAGCTTGCTTAGCCTTGATCACTGTATCAAATCCATCACCTGGTAGTGAAAGATTTTCCGATGCATCCTTCTCTGCATCCCCATTTGGCGATGCTATTATCACGGACGCATCACATCCCTACAAACCAATTTTGGGATCATACTAGTTAAACTCAATTTCTGTTACCAATATCGAAGTTTTAAGAATGAATGCGTAAATTAGTCCCTAAAAGTGTTGGAAGTTCATCTATGAAAGAATGAAATACCCTTTGCGGTCCCTAATTGTGAAAAATGTCAGTCAAGTTCGTCTCTACCTGCAGAATTAACTTGATCGGCCTAACTGCATGGACTAACTTGACTGACATTTTACACAATAAAAAATCAAACATATATTTCTTTAGTCCGAGACAAAATTGTGAGCATCCAACACTTTTGGGGACCATTTGATCATGTAGTCAAGTTTTAATTTTGCTTTCCATCTTAATACAGTTTTAGTGCGATTCTTTTGGCGTCTTCCAAAGCTTTCGTGTAACTCGGGGATTCTTGGATACCTATAGTAGTCAATGATTCTTTTGCAGCAAACGTGCTTGCACTTGTGTGTGGTGAACGATTCCCAGCATATTTACCATTACCGTTATTGATAAAATATAATAATCAGAAACTGGCGGCGTGTACCATTCCAAATATATGCTATTACAAAATTCAAGTGGATGACATATTTAAGACGAAGGAAAAAGAAGAATAAGCCTTCACCAGGCAAAAACGAAATATATTTCAAAAGTTTAACTTCATATATGACTTTCTGAACCTAAAAATTGACAACTAAAAAAAGCATATATAGAACTATAGAAGGATGAGTGATTAACAGTTATTTGGGTAAAAAGCCCAAGATGATGAATATCATCCCATAAGAGTTATCCATAAATGAGCATGTGAAATTTGAATCAATGAACATTTGCGGGTTTATCTTGACTATATTTTAATTAATGCAAGATTTTTGATATTTTAGATTTAAGTAAAATATTTTTAATGTTCAAAAATTTGTTAAGAAAAAAGAAAGAATTAGCATCGATCGCGAAGAGAAATTAATTACTATATAAGTGCATAATATTCTAGGTTGACGATTGATTTCCACCTATCCATGATCATCAGGGGATAAGGAAACAAATAAACATAACATGTACACACAGATGTGAAGAAATATAATTAAGAGAATACATGATTATGAACTGAGAAGTTAACTTAATTACCTCAACAAAACAGTCATGCAAAAATAGACGCAGGGTTGCTTGTCCAGTGGTGATGGTCTGGGTGAACTTGGTGGTCACTGCTTGGGCCACGATGAATTCAACGTTTGGACAAGTTGAAGTGTAGAAATTCTCTACTAATTGACCTTCTCCTCTATATATGATCGTAAAAGCCATCACAGACGTCATTAATACTATCCTTATGATCTCCATCTTCTGAGTTTCTCTGGCTAGCTACCTTTGCAAATGTGTCTCCACAACTCTCTATATATTATTCTTCTTTGTTTATATATATACGTCGATATCATTGTATCTTATTCAAGAAAGAGAGACAAGGAAAACGATAAAAAGTCGAAATACTCGGTTACCCTTCAAAACATATATATGCTCATATAATATAGCTGGAACGAAAGCTACCTTAGTTTCCACTTCGAGCTCATGTCATTTTAACTTGTCAAGATAAAATTTTGAGTTTGAAAGTTTTCACATTGGGTTTTATAAGCTGCTGAAGTCATCAGGTGCTAATTAAGGCATAAAAAATAACTGTTGTTTTTACAAGAAAATGTGAGATTGGTGAAATATTTGTAATAATTTATTGTTTGCAGCTACTTTTCATAATTCTAGAGAACAATGTAAAAATGACTTAAAAATGAGACGAAATAACGTGTAGACATAAAAATTAAAAACTAAATTTAGAGACTATATATATATATTATAATGATCCTTATAACCATTAAAGAATTAGTGATTCACTAATGTGTTATCGTTTGTCCTTTGCTAGGTTGCACTAGTTATGACCTCCTCTAGTGTGTTTTTCAAAGACCTATTTTATTTTACTTTTGCATTAATTAGTGATATATTTATCCCATAGCCAACAATGATGGAATTAAACCTCTCTCAAAATTAAGAGATTTTTTTTGGTACATGTGAAAAATCATTCTACGCGCATTTATGTTTAGACTCACAAGTTTTTTTTTTCATTTTTTTTTTTTTGGTGCTTGATGTGGTACCTTAATTTAAATGAGGGTACGATACCTTAAATGACGTAAAACCTCTTTCTCTCCAATTTTTTTAACTTCTAAAAGCATCTAGCACCATCATTCATGAGCATTTTAGTAGATTATCTCATTATCTTGTCGTTCGCCAGACACCAATTTTCATATTTCACTCTTATTGTGGTCAATAACTCTTTTGTTCTAACATCGCATACATTTCCACTTCCACTATTAGATTCTAACTTAAAAAGAGCTGCAACAACCGACATGACGTCTAAGATTCCAACAAAAGTTAAAAGGTCTAAGCTTCTCTCTTTCTCTGCCCTTCAATTTCACAATTTCATCCGGTCGGGGTACCGTACCCAAAAAAAATTCAGGGTACCACAGAATTTGTCATTCAATAATTTATCTTTTTTTTTTGGATTTGTTCGTCATTGGCTGAATTGTATCATAAATGCAAATTTGCGCAAAGACGCTATTGTAATCCATTATCCATGCAATGTTATAGTTATCACTTAGATGATTTTGACGCCTTAACAAATCTGAGATATATGAATCCATGTGCAAGCTAGCGTTGACAAATATATATGGCGTCTTCAAGTTTAATTCTATATCATCACGGCTTTGTGACTGTTTCATGAGTCCAGATTATGTAGGTGTGGAATAGATTTTACTATTTCTTGTTTGTGTTGCTATTTTTTAAATTAATCTAAGTTAATTGGTAGCGTGTAATGTGTATCCATCAAAGCCCATTCAACCAAGTACCATACATATATGGAACTCAATTAGTTTTTTTAATCTGCAATTATCTCACTAAATGACAGCATTTTTTCATTTTTGGCATTCACTTTTGCTAACCCATACTCGTGACGACTACATTTGGAAATTTTGAAATTTAAAAAAGTTCACTCGGGCAGTGTTGAATTATTTTGTTTCAAAAACAGTTTTTTATACTCCATATTATTGAGACGTAAGTTAGAAATAAAAAAATAAAGACATATCACTTTGAATAAAAAGAAAATGTGAAGCAGTATATATATAAGTGGAAGAATCCAATCCAATATTTTAGAATTTTGAGTGAAGTATATTTGGTGTTATTCATTAATGAGGTTTTATTTGTTGTTTTTCCTTAGAAGGATAAATTATGTTCGTATGATGCAGCATATAAAAAATGTATTCAATAATAGTGAGCGGTAGCCTCACACCACAACAAATAGGTATAAGAGCTCTTATCCTTAAAAACAAAAATTAACATGTAACATAAGGAGATGCATCATACACACTGCGTCAACAACCATTCTTTGATGGCTAGGAGTATGAGTTATGGCTGCAAGAATGACTAGTCGTCTTGAAGTTTGAGAGACAGTAGAAGAAGACTATGATGTTCCTGAACGACGTATAAGTCCTAATGTCCTATGGTGGCTCAGATGAGGAATTCTAGAGAGAAGAAGCCAAAAAAAAGGCTAAACCTAAATATTTACTTTTTCCTACTATGTCAAATATTATATTTACATGAGTTGTGAACTTGATCAAGTCTACCAAAAATATTTTGGGTTATCAAAGTATGAAAGAACTAGAGGAATGCATTTGTTTTCCCAGGATAAAAATTCAAGATGCAGAGCATGGAGAGAACGAAATCATCAAAAGGCTATGTTGACATATTGTTAAGCATACCAAATAAAGTGCAACTTCTCGATAGAGATTTTCTTGATAACAGAACGGTATAGAAAATTTTGTTATTATACTTGAAAATATGAAGATATCAATATTTAGTGAGTCAAAAGAACGGTCAACCATCACTTAATTAACAAATGCATAGGCATGGGAGCAGAGAAGAATGATGAGCTTAAAGGAAGTGGTGGTACAAGGTGCTTATCATATAAAATCACGCAAATACAAAAATCTAGAAGGCTTTCACAAGTAATAAATTTTTTTCTCCTTGTCCTCATTGTAAAAGGACAAACCATCATCAAATAAGATATTTTTGGAGACCAGACGCTAAGTGCAGAAAATGTGGCAATATGAAACACGTAGGTTGAATCTGCAAGTCTAAACCAGAAAAGACTAAGATGAACATGGAGAAACAAGAAGATGAATTGTTTTTTTCGTCACAACATGCTTTTCTTCAAGCAACATTGCAAGTAGATCATGATTAATAGATAGTAGTTGTACAATCTAAATGACCAACAACCAAAAGCTATTCAAAGAACTTGAGAAAATAAAATAAACGTTTCCAAAATAAAATTGTGAATAGTGATTTCATCCTAGTGTATGGAAAATGAACTTTTGTTATTGTAAACTTGACAAGAATGGGCTTCAGTGAAGTTCAAACAAACTTCTGAGAACAGAACAAGGCCCAAATACAAATACTAATATCAATTGGGAAAAAAAACAGGGGCAACATTGTCCATTGCTCCTCGTTTCCATTCAAAATTGAAAACTGCCACTGCCTCCGCTGATCGAAGATGATGGAGGTGGAGAAGCCAAATCTGGAATCAGGGTTTCCCTTCTGGAAACCGCTTCCTCGCATGTTCCCACCCGACTCTCCTTTCTTCGCTCCTGGTAACCTCGAACGAGAGCTTCTTGCTAAACAGGTTCTCTTTTCACAAATCTCAATGTTTGGTGTTCGATGTTTGATTTTGTTTAAGCTTTTCATTTCGAAATTGGAATTTTTACTTACCCTTTTGCATTTCAAAGGTTGCCTTGGAATTTCCAGAAGAAAAGCTAGAGCTTGAGAATTGGATACAAGAAGAAGCTAGGTATTATAAATTTATATATATATATATATATATATTTTGCTTATTCTGACTTATTGTTTTCATATTCTAGTTAATTTCTTCCGTTTACATTTTTGTGGAAAAATACAAGTTTGTTGATGTTACACTCAAGGGGTTGTTTTTGTCTAAGAGTATGCTTTGTCCATGAAGGTAATGTGTGTGACTCATTTAAGAGTGTGTTATTTTGTTCAGGGAAGTGTTTTGTCCCATTGTCGGTTGTCGAGCGCGGTTGAAATCATTAGAGGACTTTGAAAATCACTATAGTGCAAGGCATCACTCTGCATGCTGTTCTGTGTGTTCCAGAGTCTACCCGACATCGCGTTTGCTCAGCATACATGTATCTGAAGAGCATGATTCTTTCTTTAAGGCAAAAGTTGCGCGTGGCTATGATGTGGTACGTATGTCTAAATAATTCATTGTGGTTTAATGAAACAATCTTTTCTAGTATAGCATCTATCTTCCACTCCAATTCTTGTTGAATTATCAACTAGTTGAATCTTTATTCCCTTCTCAGTTGTATGATGTTCAATTTTGCCTTCGTTTCTTGAGTAAAGCAACCCTCCAATTTTTTCTTACTTAAATTTATAATCTTACAAATGTCACTAGGAAAACCGTATTTACAATTTGGTTATTTCAAGCAATGTTTAAAACTTCTTTGTGCCTTCCTTACATGTGTTTTGTCTTTTATTTCCTTTTTAGAGCTTAGAGTCATTGTTTAGGCTGTATGGATAGTAAACCAGGTGAGGACTGAGGAGATGCTCCAATAGCTAGAAATAGATGGAAACTATGGAAACCCCACCTACTGGGAAAAAGCTTTGTTGTTGTTGTTATTGTTGTAATATAGGTTAGCCGGGTTATTTTTTGTGTACTCATATTTAAATATTTAATATCTTTTTAACATGATCCTTATGTCTTGATCATATAGTATGAATGCTTAGTGGAAGGTTGTGGTTTGAAATTCAAAAGCTACACTAGTAGGAAGCAGCATCTAGTTGACAAGCATGGATTTCCCAAGTCATTTCAGTTTTTCAAGAAGGCTGCACCTTCAAAGAAAGAGAGGCTAAAGACTCAACGCAAACAAGCTGCTCATAAGGAGGATGCTTCTGGAATGATGGAAGTGGAAAATGCAGCCATGGATGACCTTGTTTCAGCAGTCTCTAGATTGAATACTTCGGACTCCACTCCGTCTTCAATCAGCTTCGGCCGCCGCCCCAAAGGCTTGTCATTTGTCCCTCGATCTGTTCAGCGTGGAAATAGATGAAACCAAACATCATCCATTACAAAGATATAATAAGCTTGTACCTAGAACCAATCTGCATACTTAATTGTTAGATGATCAATCTTCAGATGCTGCCCTGTTATAAAGTACCTGTTGGTTGTTTTCTGTCCAAAGATTGAAGAAGCTGATAAAGTTGAAGATCATAAAAATAGAGATGTAATAACAGCATACTTTAGTATTATCTTTCTGTGCTTCCACTTGGGCCCCTGTAAGTTGGCCTAAGGCTAATATAGAGTATAGACATTATGCCCGTGCGAGTATATCTGGCTCATGATGTGGAGATTTTGAGCTTCTCTTTAGTATGATATTGTTCTGTAACTTCTGTTAACTTCTCACATGTTTACTGATAGCAACTTTGTGATTAGATGTGAAAACAATCACTCTTACCGCTTGTCATATGTTTGTCATGGCAAATGAATTTCATGAATTTCAAGTATACAAATGGTGCTGGCTTCCAGTTTAGAAGTACTCTGATTATATTCTTAATTTCGGGCTTATGCTTGCAAGTAAGTAAACTGCTTTTATTATTTCTTTTAAGTATCAAATGTGGCCTTGAGATAGAATAAATAATGTAGTGAAGAGGATTCTTAAAAAAAAAGTGTATTATAAAATCCTCTCTTGTCAATTCATTTATCTTTGTGATTGAAAGAAGTTACACTAGGTGTTGTACTTATACACAGTTTACTTTCGAGTGTTAGTAAACCTTAATCGCCGCTCTTATCTAAATACACCATCTATAATGAAATCAAAATTACGGTGGACAAACACAAAAAGCGTAGTTACTTATGTCCATCGCAATTTCTGCTCACCGTAACTTTCCACCGTGGATTCAAACATGCACCAATTATCTAACCACATATAAACATGGTCACCGGCAATAACCACATACAATGTGTGTGGATCCGGAAGTTCACTTGAAGTGCTTTATGTGACTGATGTCAGTGCTTCCTAGCTTACCTGATCTTCCCTCTAGGTGAGGGCCATTGATCCTTTGCAAAGATGGTCACCAAATTATGTGTGCAGTTCTCCATAACTCGAATCCAAAACAAGACGCCAAGTAAACTTGATGGGACTGATGCATCAAAGGAAAAGTTTAATTTGTATAGCAAGATTTTGCCAATTCTCCATAACTCGAATCCAAAACAACGCCAAGCAAACTTGAGTTAATCTAAAATTCACGTTGACTTCTACGAAAAATTCAACACACACCCACCCGTGCAATAAAACATAGTTCTGATGAATAGATTTCATGACAATATTCAATGAGGCAATTAAAAAAATTAGTTTTAATATCATGTCTTCCCTAACTAAATGGTGACTGTGTCTAACATGAAGCTAATTTTAGAAAAGTCAGATCAATCAACCTGGCATAGCCACGCCACTAGTTTTAACTGCAACAAAATCGTTCTTCATACTCCATGCACTCTTTTCTCCATCACGTTTACTCATTCTTTTCATTCATTTCCATCTAACACTCAAGATTTCACTCACCTTAACACTAGAATCAATCAACTTCCTTCACCTCACACGTTAATTAATTAACATGCAACCCTTGATTGTGAAGACATCGCATCAACCTTCCCACAAGAAGAAACACCCTCCCACTTCCAACCCATGCCTCCTCTACGTCTTCACCGCCTCCGCCGCCACAACCGTCATCCTCCTCCTCTACTTCCGCCGCATAATGCTCGACCCGGCCACCTCCTGCCCCGCACCTAAGCCCCTCACGGCAGCCCAGGCCACCATTGCCGCCGAGTTTGACACCGCTGCCACCACCCTCGTCGCCATCTTCCACTACGCGACGACGCGTGACCTCCCGCAGCAATCCAAGGCTGAAATCCGGCGACCCTTCGACGTGCTCCAGTCCCTCGCGCCCTGCAACTTCCTCGTCTTTGGACTAGGCCACGACTCGCTCATGTGGGACTCGTTCAACCCACGCGGCACCACGCTCTTCCTCGAGGAGGATCCGGGATGGACCGTCTCCACGCTCCAACGCTTCCCTGTCCTACGCACACACACGGTACGTTACCCCACGCGCCTCTCCGAGGCCAAGTCGCTCATGGCTTCCTACAAGGAGGAATGCGGCGGGAACCAACCACTCAAGGGAAACCAGCGCTGTCGGCTCGCGTTGAGTGAGCTGCCGGAGGAGGTGTACGAGCGCGATTGGGACGTGATCATGATCGACGCGCCGAGAGGGTACTTTGCCGCGGCACCGGGGAGGATGGGGGTGATATTTTCAGCGGCGGTGATGGCGCGTGGGAGGAAGAAATCCGGTGTGACACATGTGTTCCTTCACGATTGTGATAGGGAGGTTGAGAAGCTATATGCTAAGGAGTTTTTGTGCATGAAATATAGAGTTGTTGGTTTGAAGAGGCTTTGGCACTTTGCTATCCCACCCGCTGAGAATTATAGCGATGCCACACATGGATTTTGCTAAAATTGTAGGGCTTTATTTTTCATCCTTTATGTCTTTCTTTTATGTAGAAAAGAAAAGGTTTTGTCTGAGGGTTACATATTGTTGTAACTTTTGGTTTCTTGTGAGAAACATATATTTTGTTAAGGGATGAGGTATGGTGGTTAAGGAATGAAGTAAACAACTACCACCACACGACTCCAGGTAGTGTAGCATACATGATTTTGTCCAAATAGATTGAATCTAAATAAATTATACCTTGTTTGGGAGGGTGTGGTGGTTTGTGTTAGATACTCAACTGTTTCTGCTGGTCCAATTTGCCCAACTTATTGAACATTATTGTTACAGCCTCTCTTACATTGTTGCATTGATGAAGGAAAGGCTCAGATATGTCAATGTGTAAACAAAGAGGTGAAGCAACCATGTATCAGCTAAGCCACTAGACAAGAGAGCAGAGCATGAGTAATGGTTTTTTTCTTCTCGCCATATCAAGGGCACATTGGATCTATCTGGAACCCTCTATTCATCAAGTTCTTATTCACCGGAACAATAATTCTCAGCACCGGGGAACGGTCTCAACCTTAAAAGCAAACAAAGAATTAATTTTAAATTTTTTGAACCTCAGGTTAACAAACCAGTGCTGCACTAAACTACTAGACCACCATATAGCATTATCTGTACAAAATTTTCTTATCGTTCATCTGTGCCAGGGTAGGAAAACCCAACCAAGAAAATGAAGAAAGTGCTTGCCATTGCAATAAAACTTTAAACCTTTACAGAAGCTCCCATATATAAAAAGGAAATGAGAACAAAATTCAGTCATGTAGCCAAGTTTCAGAGCTAAATGTTAAAGTAAAACAACACATGTCGAGAATGTCACCAGTGGAATTGGCAAAAACAAAACATGTCACGCAACAGCTACACTTGAACCTGAACAGAGGCTCCATAGTCTACCTTGGCATGAACAGAGGGGACACCTTCCTTGGAACAATCTCTTCGATCTGCTCAGAAGACAAACAGGCTGCCTCGCTTTCATAATTGTCATTTTCCATCTGCTGGTGTAACTGAAAGAACAAAAGTCAAATGCATCTAATAAATTCATTTTTCTACCTACTAACATGATCTCCAAAGGGAAAATAAAATCTTGTGAATACAAAGACTGTCAAGCTGCGAAGCAGTGTGAAGTAAGCCAAACTAAGCTGAAATATTTGAACATTACAAAAAAATTAACACAGATTTTACCACTCGACAACCAAATAAGAACTTAAGTCATGTGATTGAGATAAACTAATTGAACTGAGAAAGCTCAAGGAAATAAGATTAGTAGTCTACTTAGAAGTTTTCAAGTGAACTTCTTCTAAACTATTGGATGCAAACAAATCAAATTTAATGCAACAAAATTGGTATATAGTGTTTGCTTCAATTTATGATATAAAATGAAGGTGAAATTCATAAGTGTGATTGAAAATGTAAGTCCTTGTAATTTGAAAACCAGTGTTTACCTTCTCAAGTATGGCAGATTGATCATCCAAGTGAAACTTGCGCATGTGCTTCAGCATCTCTAATTGCTGTCAAGATTTACTTTATATTAGCAGGGTGCAAGAGTACCAAAAACTTCATCAGAAGTTAAAAGGTTTTACCTGATCTTGTAACTTTTGTTGATAGCGCATTTTTTCTGCAAATTCTTCTTCTCCAAGCTCAGCTTCATCACAGGCCATCTCTTCTCTGCCATTTCAAAATATATATAGTATAAGGTCATTTTGCATTACAAAACTGTTCACAAATCTTCCTACCAGATTACCTTTTTTGCGTAGGGACAGGAGAAAACACATGCATAGAATCAGTATAGATAATTTTGGCACAACTTAAGGGCATTTTTAGATTAATCTAAATTTGGGGAGGAAGGGGAATCCAAGAAATCTTCCAATAAGAGTTCAACTATAAGCTGTTTTGAACAGAAAAAAAAAATCCAAACACGCACTAAAATTAATAGAATAATATAATCATAGCTACATACAATCAATGAACACATCCAAAATCTCTCCACTTAAACCCTGAATGAAAACAATCCATGCTGATTCGGTGATTCCAAACCAAACTGTAGATTTTCACTTGATCTAAGAGTTGTCTCTCGTAAGTATAGTGAAAACATTAAGCTAGTCCATTTATTCAGTGATAGAACTGAGCCAGAAATTGCTGACTTGTAATTTATTGTCACTGAAATTTGGCTTCTCATGTTAGTATGATAGAATCAAGCCAAGAAGAGGATAGAAAGAAGTGTTTATTGAAGTTAAAGTGATAAACCCCTGAATTTTCGAGAGATTCAGGTCTCTCTTTAACCCAATTACAATGATCCCCCCCCCAGGATAGCCAAACACTCAGCTCCCTCTTATTTCACTCCCTTACACTGACTTACTCACCAAGCTAACAACACACTAACTGATCTGCTTCTAACTAACCTAAAGGGTTGTGGTTACCTATCATAGTGTGATATAAGTAAAAGACGTAAGATAGTGCAGAAAAAGTATGAAGTTCTTGCTCTTTTCCTATCAGCAGAATAAAATACAGATATCCCTTGCTAGTGAAGCATACTTGGGGGAGCTGATCCCCTGCTTCTAATGTAACTTCTTCCAAACGTACACTTTATTAATCAGTGGTGATCTATCATTCATCTCTTAATAAGTCAATACAGCTCAAAGCTAGAAAGAGACATTGGCATGCATGCGACCTACTAAATAAATTTTTCTAACAATTGAAAAGAAAATTTTAACCGGTAGAAATGAGTGAACGCCACATTCAAAGAGAAAGAAAGAACTTACTTTGCGAGGAATTTATAAAATTGAATCACCAAATCTCGGTCATTCTCATATTCAGTGCTGATCTTTCCCAGGCATGAAATACCAAAACTTGGATCTGTTGAATAGATAATAACAAAGGCAGAAAATTTCTATAATAGACATATCAAACAGAAGACAGTGTCAAGAAAGTGACAAAGCAGTAAAATACAAATTTCCCTTAATTTCCACTTATTTAGTCACAAGAATGGCTTCATTCTTCTGATAACAGTTTTGGAATAAATCCCTATAAAGTTTGGCTAGATGATAAAACAAATTCTGCATATAATCAATCTATTATCAAAACGCTTTACGTAAACCAACCCTTACAGCTAATCAAACTAAATTGAAGGCATAATAAATGTAAAATACAGCAAAAGAAATTCTTTTACAAAACGGCAGGATGCTCTTCCTATCAAATGGGATAAATGCAGTATTCTGAGGCTTTACTATATAGAAGGGAAAACCAGGGACCTTGCAAAAAGAAATGAACCAAAGGCCTAAGAAAAAATGAATACAACCCCCAATTCCCTCCAAGCCATACTCCCAAGTCCTGGCTTTATTTCAGGCAAAAATAAATTCTCAAACTATATATGCATTGCCATGTCTAGCATGTTGACGTTGACGTGAAAGAGTCACCCATCATGTATCTAGTGCCAACTCATTTCAACGCAAGGTAAGATATATGCATATAGTTTTATTGAAGTGAAAAATGAGATATTGAGCTGCTGCAGCTTGGCTAAGTTTACATAAATAATGTTATGATGGCCCAGATTAATGTTATGAAAAAGAGGCACCAATACTGCAAAGTGTAAACAATATACATACCAACACCCATCTCCAAAAATATCTCTTCCTGTATCGCAGTGGTCACAGCAACAGCTTCCTGCTCAGCAATTACAAATTCCAGAAAATGATACAAAAATAGATCACAAATTTATTTTTGACTAAAGGGGGCAAAAGAACAATGTTAAACATTTGATATATCCAGCCTTCAAATACGTCTCTCCATAAAATAAAACATGTAGCTCAGTGCCCCATTTGTTCCGTGTGACTACTTGTCCTCATCTTCGAATTATAGTTATTAAGGCGCGGAAGAATCTTTATCTGTTTAACAATTGAGTGGAGAACATAGACTAATAAATCCAGTATCTCCATAAATTTACTTCAACATTAGTGTATCATAGCAGGGTCCATTGTAACCAAATTTTCAGGCGAGAACAGAACCATAAAAATGACGACCAAAATAAACATTTGCCACAGACAAATGACGATAAGAAGTTCACCTGATTATCCTGTACAGCGTCTGAAATCCTTTTCTTTACGTCTTCAAATTACCAACACAACCCAGTTACAGACAAACCAAAAGGGTCAGGGAATCAATGAATCAAAACAAAAAAAACGGAGAATCGGAAAACAAGGTACCAGGTTGGGAAGTAAGGAACGAGAAACGCTCGGAAAGATGCAAAAGCTGTTCTCTCGACAACATCCCACCGCTCTGCGTATCAGCTGCCATGGTCGACGCACACAAGCCACACCCAGTGACTCAGTGAAACAATCCTTGTCCCCTTGCAATATTCTCTCTCACGCTCATCAATTTACAAAAGAAATTCATAACTATTTGCACTAAATGTGAATAGACAAGTTTGGACAATTGCAGTGTTATCCCCAAATTGACCCTAATTTCCAACAATTAAACTCACAATCCACTCTCATTCTTTTTTTATGTACCCGAGCTACTCGGTCACTCTTCTAATGTCGACTATTACGAATTGAAATTTAGTTACTGTGAAGTTAAACTCTTCTTCACCCCTCCCCAAAGCATATTGCGTCGAGATCAAATATGACCGTCATTCTCGACTTGCATTGTTAATTGAGCTAACTTTTAAATATTCAAAATTTAAATGGAATAAAAAGAACAAATTATACATTAAAAAGAACTTTTAGATGAAAAAAAGCATGAATCCAATCTAGCAACACTGATAAATTAAACATTAGAGATATTCTAAAAGGGATTATGAAATCAAAACTCCTCATCCATGTTGAAGACTCTGGCACCACCATCACCATTCATGACAGAAGCAATCTGGTACTCTCCAACGCGCTTCTCAAAGAAGTTAGTTTTCCCCTTCAACGAAATCAACTCCATCCAAGGAAACGGGTTCACCACATTATACACTTTCCCACACCCAAGCTTCTCAAGCCAATAATCCGCAACAAACTCAATATACTGACTCATCTGATCCCCATTCATCCCAACAACGCACACGGCAGCGCGTCGCACACAAACTCCCTCTCAATCTCCACCGCATCACGCACAATCCCCTTCACGCGCTCCTCGCTAAGCTTCTTCTCCAGAAGAGAATACAACAAGCACGCGAAATCGCAGTGAAGCCCCTCGTCGCGTGAGATCAGCTCGTTGGAGAACGTGAGCCCCGGCATGAGACCGCGTTTTTTCAACCAGAAGATCGCGCAGAAGCTCCCGGAGAAGAAGATCCCTTCCACGCAGGCGAAGGCAACCACCCGCTCCGCGAAGGAATCCGATGCGTCGATCCATTTCATCGCCCACTCGGCTTTCTTCGCGACGCAGGGGATGGTTTCGACGGCGTGGAAGAGGCGGTGTTTCTCGGTGGAGTCCTTGATGTAGGTTTCTAACAGGAGGCTGTACATCTCGGAGTGGATGTTCTCGATGGCGATCTGGAAGCCGTAGAAGGCGCGTGCTTCGGCGATTTGGACTTCTTTCATGAACCTTCCGGCGAGATTTTCGAGGACGATGCCGTCGGAGGCGGCGAAGAAGGCGAGGACGTGGGTGATGAAGTGGCGTTCGCCGTCGTTGAGGGAGTCCCAGTCGCGGAGGTCGTGGGAGAGGTCGACTTCTTCGGCGGTCCAGAAGGAGGCGAGGGCTTTCTTGTACATTTGCCAGATTTCGGGGTATTGGATTGGGAACATGCAGAAGCGGTCTGGGTTGGGTGCAAGGAGAGGCTCTTCTGCCATTACAGGCATTGCGATTTCGGAGAAGATGAAATGTTTAGAGTTTAGAGTTTAGGGTTTGATTTGATGAAAAGTGAGGTTTTGAGGAATATTTATAGTTGAAGATTTTGAAATGGTGATAGGTTTTTTGAGCAATAGAAAGCTTGTGGGAGAAGATTGAAGGAAATGGGAAGTTTGGGATTTGAAGGGTTGGTGGTTTTACGGATGTGGCCTTAGTGATGGATTATTTTGAGTGTTTTTGATGTGGAAGTGTGGAAATGAGTAGGGGTAATTGTGGAATGGATGCGTGGACTGTTTAATTTGGGAATTTGGTTTGGTGGGAAATTTGGAATTTGGCGGCATTTGAGGGATTGTGTATTGAAACTGAAATTTGGAATTTGGAGTTTGGATATAGAGGTAAATATTTATTGTTTAAGTTTTTTTTTATAAAGTGAAAAGAAAAAAATGTGAAAGTGTCATATATAACTATTTTTTTTATCGCACCAAGATATCTCCACACATGATGTTATTGCGTCTTTGAAATCATATTCAATGGATAAATCTCTTCCAACAAACTCTTCTCTATACACATCTCCTAAAAATTTGAACTCTAGAGTAGGCGTGTGTATAGATTTATGTTGAACACAACGTCGACCCACGTGAAACCACGCATCAAAAATCAATTTCTTAAATCTACGTAAAATTCAACGTGCCAAATTCTAACTTATCCTTTTGTGCATTAACATACGTGAAATCACGTTTACGTTTTCAAAACAAATATGGGCTAGATACTTAAAGAGTTCAACTATTTAATAATGAAATTGTGTGAGTGATGAAAATGACTAAAACGTAAATTTTATTATTTCTAAAATGGAGGTGACAAGGATAGAGTGGGAAGAAACCAAAATATGTGAGTTTTTTTATATAAAAAAGAAAAATATTTATTAAAAAAATGATTTACCAAATTGGGGTAGTTTTAGCCACGGGGATGTTGAAGACTTGAAGTAGTAATATGTGTGAAAGGTGCCTCACATGAGGCAAGTTCCAGTATTATTATTGTACTTATTTGCTAATTATGCGTGTGCAAAGAGTAGGAAGGCCCCTTAGCACAAAAAAAAGAGTAGGAAGGCCACATTGTCACTAGTAACACACCTCAAATAAGGCGCAGCATAGAATGGTGATGCATTTGAGGGTAGCAGCCTCCGTGTGTGTACCACATAGGATGTTGATGCTTACCTGAGCGCCTCGTAGAATGCTAATTGGGCATTAAACTACAACGAGGATAATTAATGTTTCATGTACTCCCTCCTTTCCTTATTATAAGTCACATTTTTTGAAAAAAATTTGTTTCTAAATATAAGTCACTTTCTAATATCTAGGAAGCATTAAATACTTTTTTTCCATATTCACCCTCATATTTAATATGAAAGAGATGATGAACTTTTGGAATATTAACTTGGAGAGAGAAAATCATAGGAAAATAAATAAGGGTAATCTAGGAAAGTTAATCATTTTCTTGACAAATTTATTACTAGTAACAACTTTTCTTAATCTAAGAGAATTAGTTATTTGTGACTTATATATAGGAACAGAGGGAGTATGATTTAGACATTTAATGACTTATGAAGTCATTTCCTTCTTATGAATACTAACATTTCAACGCCTAACACTTTTAGAGACCAAACTGTCTATTCACTGTGGATTGAGTTGGAGTGATGGGTAGCACAAATATCAACTCCAGACAATTAATCATCAGTCTCGTGCTCTGCTTCTTGCGAGTGTTAATAAATCGGCGTTAGTGCTTTATCTCTTGTAATCAACCTGAAAGTTTTGGAGAAGAAGAAAGGTTTAGGGTTTAGGTTTTGATTTGATTGGTGATGAAGAATAGGGTTTTGAGTAACATAAAGCTTGCGGGAGAAGACTAAAATGTGAAGTTTGGGGTTTGAAGGGTTGGTTTTACAGATGTGGCCTTGGTGATGGATTTTTTTTTAGCGTTTTTGACTTTCTGATGTGGAAGTGTGGAAATGAGTAGGGTAAATGTGGGATTTAGGGGGAATGAATGTGTGGACTTGTTAACTTGAGAGTTTGGTGTGGTGGGAAATTTGGGATGTGGGGGCATATCTGTAAGTCAGCGGCTAATGAATTTGGGTCCAATCCGGATTAATGTAATTCAACTCATTTAATCCTATGGGTAAGCGGACCAATCTTGCAAGTTAAGTGGGTTAACTCTTGAATTAGTTTTTTTTTTATAACATTTGGATATGAATTTGTTAAATTATGTTAGATTTGGAGTTTGAACTTGAATTTTTTTTTTGTTACAATTTGAGCTTGAATTTAGATATACACAAAGTGAATGATGCGATATTTTTTATGATCTTGGATTGTTGGATTTGACAAATGCATCAATGTGTTAGTATAAGGCTCTTGAATTGTTAATTCAATTATACTATTGATAAGAATTGTAAACATGTTTGATGACATTTGAGAGGTCTCTTGCATATGTGTTAATACCAATTTTAATAAGTATTTTTCTTATAATTATTTTATATAACATTTTCAAGATTTTTAAATCTAAATTCCACATTTTTTTTTGGCTTAAATACTCTAAAGGTCCCTGAGATTGTAAAGGGAATCAAAATCAATCCCTAAAAAAAATTTCCCTTAAATGTTGTCCCTGAAATTTATTTTTTAATCAAATTGGATCCTTGCGTGTGTTTTAGTCTGATCAGGCTCCAATTTAAGCTATTCATCATTTCCACGTGGATTTCTTATTTCTTTTAATGCATATGTGTAAAAAAAATTAACAAATCAAAATTAAACCAAATTAAAAATCAAATTCTCTTCCTTATCTCCAGACTGCATCTTCTTCTTCTCTACTCTATCATCTTCTTCTTCTTCCCCCTCACTCTAATAACCATGGTTGCACCACTTCTCTCCCTTCTCTCTTCTTCTTATTTTCCTCCAAAATCAGGCAACAAAACGCAAAGCTTGCAACCCTTGGTGTTATGGATTTACGTTTTCGTCGCCATTGTGGTGGGAGCATGGGCGGTCCAAACTCAGATCCGAGAGGAGAACGCAAGCGAGAATGAAACGCAGGAGAGAAGAGAAAGTCTTCCAGGCCACATGAGGCTTTGATCTGGGTTGAGAAGCTCCAAGCTTTCACTTTTTTTCTCATCTTTGAGCATCAATAATGTTGAACAATAACCAGATCTGAAAAGAAAAATGCATAATCTCTCTTTGATTAAGGATTAGTGGTGTTGGGGTTGAAGAGAAAAAGGGGGATTTGGAGCAGCAGGTCGATTTAGGGTTTGTTGGGTCATGAAACCAGTGCTGATACGATGATACCTCTTGATTGGATCATGAATCCAGTCCTCTGCCTCTGAAGTAGGGGTGTTCATAACCGAACCAATCCAAACAAAACCGACAAACCGATCCAAAAAAACCGAAATCCAATCAAACCGAAAACCGAACGGACTGAAAATTGAAAAAACCGAAATTATTTATTGGATCGGATCGGATTTCGGATTTGATTTCCAAAACCGAACAAATCCAATCCAAACCGAACATTCACAAATATGTATACTTTTAGTTATACATATATTATTCCATTTACACTTACATAGTACATATTTATTGTTTATATATTAATTACATCACACATGCTTATTTATAAAATTACGTTTTAATAAAAAAAGTTCAAGTAATTATTTGAACTATATACATGCATCAAAGTAAACAATTATAATCATAATTTAAAAATTTGTTACTATGTTATAATTTATGAATGCTATATTAATGTTATAAATTATGTATCGTATATTATATATTTTTAAAATTTATACAACACAATTTCAAAATATAAAAAAGTGAAACAAAAACCGAATAATCCAATCCAATCCAAACCGCTATAGATTGGATCGGATTGGTTCGGATTTGAATTTAGTAAAAAATCCATTGGATGACAAAATCATAAAACCGATGAGATCGGATCGGATGATTTTTCTCATCAAAACCGATCCAATCCAATCCACGAACACCCCTACTCTGAAGTGCTGATTGTGTCAAGATGAGGTAATCTTACAGGAAACCAATGGAAAGTTGGGGTGGGTATATGCAACCACATACTGATATTGAGATATTGATTAGGAAATTGTATCACCCAAAGAAGACGAAGCATAGTTTTGGATACGGTGGCACCAGAAAGTTTTCAAATTGAGAAAAATTTGAGAATTTTGGGGGAAAGGTTTGGTACTGGAGATACAATTTTTTACTCATAGTGTACGCAAATTTTTGATTGGCAGCGCTGGGTTTGGTTGACTTGTGTGAAGTGAGCTACTTTGATTGTTTTTTTGATATGTAAGTGATATCTGATCTGTTGTGGATCATAGTAATGGCTTTGATAGGTAAGTTTGATGAAGATGAAGATGTAATGTCTAATTTGTTTGAAAGTAGTTTAATTAAGATTTATGAGATTTAGTTAATAATTTAAAGATATAATAAGAATTTTTTAATTAATAATTTAGTATTATTTATTAATTACACACGTGGAAATGATGACTAGCTTAAATTAGAGCCAGATCAGACTAAAACACACACAAGGATCCAATTTGATTAAAAAACAAATTTTAGGGACAACATTTAAGGGAAAAAAATTTCAGGGACTGATTTTGATTCATTTTACAATCTCAGGGACCTTTAGAGTATTTAAGCCTTTTTTTCAATTTTTTTTATTTATTCCACACAACCCAACCCACCAGCCCGCGATATGTTGGATAGGTTCATATTCTTTTGCTGGTCAAAATATAAGTTAGCCAACCCAATGCGTTTTCAACCAAACTTGTTATGGGTCGGGCTGACCTGTATTGGTAGTTCTAGTGAAAATTAACGGTTTAAGTTGTTCGAATAGAGAGAAAATAAAAAGAAAAATTTGACATGTGAAAATAAATGTCATAAATAATTAATATTTTTAAACCAAGATACCCCTCCAAGTGACAGTCATCAGACTAATCTCATAGAGGCTTTGAGATCACACTAAACAGGTAGATTTCTCCCAACAAACTCTTCTCCATATACACTGTCTAGAGATTGAACTCTCGAGTAGGCGTGCGTTTGGATGGAAGCTCAAATAACATGGAAGAAAGCGGAGAAGAATTTAGCAACGGCGCAAGGCACCTCAAACGTCGGTGACGGTTGGATCGCGCATCGTTAGCCGTATGAAACCGGTTCGGATTTGAACGTCGTGCACACACGTTAGCAACAGGAAGCCGGGTCGTGAAGCCAAACAAGTCTTCTCCGGCACAGTGGGATCGTCGGTTCGACCAAGTTGACGGTCCTACACGACGATCCTTCACGGAGGCGAGTTCCAGATCTCGATCGAGCACGACAGGAGCGAACAAGAGTGCTTATACGAGCGTGATATTTCAACGGTCCAACGCTCTAATTTCTAGCTTATGAAAAAACGTTGTTTCAGTGACTTTTAGCGTTTGTATGTTTTTGCAAACGCCAATCCAAACGGTGTTGGAATCTTTAGAACGTAGTTTCGTTGAACGCAACATGCGTTTGGGGAAAAATCACCAAGCCAAACAGAGCCATATTCTATGTCTCCACGCGTACACAAGCGAATCGTTAGTAAATGGTTAACATAATTATCTATTACTTTAGAATCGATAATTCACTTTCATGATTATGTGTTGATTCTCATTATTAATGTGAGAGTTGTGTGATGTGTGAATCATAAGTGCCTCTATAAGCTATCTATAATCTTAGGGACACCCTGGCCATGATGATTGAAGTCAAACTCACTCGAACTTTAATTTGTAGGAAAAAACACACTAAAACAAAAACTTATCTTGTGTATAGTGTAGGGGTGTGCAAGGGATGGGTTGAGACGAGTTTTGGTTAACTATAACCCGACCCTAAATATTGACCGGACCAATTCATGGACCCTAATCTGTCCTTAGACCCGAAGCAACCCGACAATATGCGAGTCCAATTTAGGACGAGCCTATGTAGGACGGGACCGGGTTGACCCGAGGGACAATAAGTCTAAGACTATTTTATACTATTTGTAAAATTTAAAAGATAATAACTTACTAAAAGAGTTATAAGTTGGAACTATTTTTTAAAAGAAAGAATTTGAAAGAATTCAATTCTTGCATAATTCTAGTGCACTCGAGAGGTTTACATTTTGTTTGATCTATGTGCACGTGTCACTCATTTTGTTTGATTTATCTTCACTTGTCTCACATGTGAATAATTCACATGCATGATTTTTCTCTTGTTAGAGCATGGAAATGTATATCTTTTGACTAACGTTTATTTAATTCATAAGGTGGATGTTAAACATTTTCATCTCATCCTCATGGTAAGATAAACTTGAGCATCATCTATCACATTTCGATCATTATAACAAACTAAATTTTTATAAAATATGTATGTGGGACGGGCCGAGTGACCCGAGCGTCAAACCGAACCCGACCCTACCCGAAGTCGGGCAACTCAATGATTAACCCGAACCCGGTCTCTTTTAATAATCGGATCGGGTTTGAACTCGACCCTAAAGACTTGCGCCTGGATGGGTTGACGGGTAAAGTCCGGTCTTGTACACCCCTCGTACAAGTACAGTGTACCTCACTCACTCATTTAATCTTATCCAAATGTATGAGTTAATACACCAAAAAAATTGAAAATTTGAAAATCTACAAGTTCACTGTACCTCACTCAGTCACTCACGCACTCACTTTATGCTCTGTCTAACACAATTAATGGCGCTAACATCTCCGGCAACTTCCAAACGCAAGGGCCACGTGAAAACCTTGATTAGTGGGGGCTCACCAGTACACAATCAATGCACCACCGCCTCGTCATCACCACCATCCATCACACTCAAACAAATGCAAAACCAAACAAAATATAAAAATCTCAAAAATCAATCACGAGGGCAATCTCTGTAATTCAGTGAAACATTTATGGGCATTAACGTCAACCCAAAATATAAGCCTTCTTAAACTCTCTTCTCTCTCTCTCTCACTGGCGTCTTCGAGTTTCACAGCGAAGTCGTAAAAGGTACTCTCTCTCTCTCTCTCTCTCTCTGGATCCCCAATTTTCTGGGGTTTCTTTTTCTCTGCGAAATTCGTTGAATCTCACTGCCTTCATTTTCGTTATCAAATCTAGATTTCGAAGCTTCGTTTCCGTTTCTGATTTTGCATTTTTTTGCTCACTCCGATGTGCTGATTTCAGCTGAATTCTTCTATAATCTGTGAATGTGTGTGCTCTGGATCTTTGATTCCTTGTCTATGATCTTAGTTACATAGCTTGATTCTTCGATTGATGCTCGTTTTCTGCTATGAATGGTTTTTGTTTTGTTCATTTTCTGTGAATTTGTTCAAATTGAGCTTGAATTCGTGTTGCTACCTTCTCGATTTGATGTTAGATTTGTGATAGGATCTAGCTGCATGGTTGATGAGAGTTTAATTTTACTTGGAGTTGCAAGGAAACGGCTGAAATTGTTGTGAAATCAGATATGAAACTGATAATTGGATTTGACAGGCTTTGTATTTGTTTTTGTTGTCTGATCTGATAGTTAATTGGGGATTATCAAGTTGTTGAAGTTATTCTCTTGTTTACAAATTTGGATATTTTGTAAATTGATGTTGATAATTTTGTTTGTAGCTCAATATTGATGTAACTCAACACTTAAATTAGGAGTTATTGCATGCTTGTAGTTGGCAATGGGTTAGGGTTTACGCTCGTCACATGTGTTTTAATCTATGGTCTTGTGGACTGTTTAAATCTGGTTAAGCGTTTGACTTGTGTTAGTACAAACCAGTATTTGCTGGTTATATCAATTTGTTAATCTTTGCTCACTGTCTATATAAAGAATAGAGATGTTGGTGAGGCGTTTTTGTGTTTCTTCAATTGCTTGTTTGCTTTGACCTCCTGTTTATTGCTTTATTTTTTGTTTTAATTTACTTACTAAATAAGGTCTATGCTGCATTTGTAACTTGTTAGGGTTTCAAAAGATGGACACCATGAACAGCTTCTGGCAATTGGGTGATGAGCTTCGTGGGCACACAAAAGTATCAGAGGATGATCACAAATGGTTCATGGTTGCTTCTAAGTTGGCTGAGCAGACAAGGTTAAAGGGGGAGCGCTTGAACAACCTTGATCTTTCAAAGGGCCCCATTGAAACAAGGCCAAGGGAAAAAATGGGGTTCCAGGAGGAGAACAAATTCGACACTCTTAACTTTAGCATGTTAAACCTGGAGTCTAGAATTTCTGAAAATATGAGCAAAAGCTCATTTCGCAATGGTGTTTACAATATGAATGCAGTGTACCAGAAAAGCAATGCAAACTTGGTGGGTAACATCAACATTAACAAGTATAATGGTAATGTTCAGCTCAACAAGGACTCCAACAACATCAGCAACAACAACAATGAAAGCAACAGCTCAAATGTAGCTGAGAAAAGGTTTAAGACCTTGCCTGCAGCAGAGACACTCCCCCGCAATGAAGTGCTTGGAGGATACATCTTTGTTTGTAACAATGACACAATGCAGGAAGACTTGAAGCGCCAGCTGTTTGGTATGTGCACGCTAGTCTAATCTATTTTCAAAACTTGTTGATTATTATTCAAATACTTCTTCATGCTGACTCTTTCAACTGTTTTTTGGGCAGGTTTGCCTCCAAGGTATCGAGATTCTGTCAGGGCAATTACACCAGGGCTACCTTTATTTCTATACAACTATACTACCCATCAGCTGCATGGCATTTTCGAGGTGGGCTATTCTTAGCTTCTTCGATTTCAATTTGTGCTCTATGTTGTGCCATGCATGTGCTGGAATGGGAAGTCCCACTCTTTAGATTTATGAAGGATTGAAATTGTATTAGTGTAAATGGTGTTGGTAAGATATGAGCCTATTGTAGGCAAGAACAGCCAAGAACAGCTGGGTTTTATGAACCTATTATAGGCATTGTAATAGTATCTCTATATTGCACTGATTAAATTAGAGGGGTGAAATTATTGGGAATTTGTATTAAGCTGCAGTCTCAGATAGTTATAGGGTTCCCTGATTAATTGGCAGAAAGTGACTTTTAAATTTTAAACTCGATTGATTTTATCTTTCTCCATTCCTTTGTTTTGTTCTTCTCATTAGAGATTACGAATCTTCTATCTTCAAAAAAAAATATAGATAATTTCTTGCCGACGTTTTCCTTAGTAGTCCTCAGTTTGAATAACTAGTAAAATTGCAAAAAGGATTAAAAAATTGATGACAGAGGAATTGAGGTTTAGGCTATATTCTTACTATGATTGTTTTTGGCTTGGCTGCAGGCAGCGAGTTTTGGGGGCTCTAACATAGATCCAACTGCATGGGAGGACAAAAAGTGCAAAGGCGAGTCGAGATTTCCTGCTCAGGTAAAATCTATTTTGGAATGGTAGAATCCATAGTTTAGTTTGTCTGGAGGGATGTTGAATGGATAATAATTTGTTTCTCATCTTCGTACACAGGTAAGAATCCGTGTCAGGACAATTTGCAAGGCATTGGAGGAAGATTCATTCAGGCCAGTTTTGCATCATTATGATGGTCCGAAGTTTCGTCTTGAGCTGTCAGTTCCAGAGGTACGATGGAATATTGCTGTTTCATTTAGAAAAACAATAGTTTGTGATAATAATTTCTCATTATTGGTTCTTCTTTCTGATGGGGTGGGGTTTCTGGTTTGATATTGCAGACCCTGGATCTTTTGGACCTATGTGAACAAGCTGGTTCAGTTGCATAAGCAAACAATGAAATGTGCAGAATGGTAGGTGGATTTTGGTGTGCCAGCTGTGTGCTTTTGGCAGATTTTCCATGAAGCGTAAGCTTGGAAAGTAGTTTGTTTGGCAGAATATGTTGTGAGTTTGAGACCCTGCCGAATAAATGTTGTGTTGTCCCCTGAAGATGCTTTGTAGCTGTTGCATGACATATTATACCATTTTATGATTTATGTTCAGTCTTACTATGGAATCATAGAGACGACTGTTTGTACTGGTAAAAGAATTATGCATGTCTGTTAAACCAGAAAAGAAAAAAATGTAAAAGCACTGTAATGAAGTTATGTTTTTTTATATCCAATCACAATGATTATAATGAAGTCAAAACATCAGAATCGCCAACGTATAATTTCAAGTATGATTGGAATCGAAGATTAGCAAGTGATTTGATTTACTATGAAAATTTTGACTGAAGATATTCAGTTAATATGCAAATAGAAATTTATTCGAATTTTGAGCTGCATTTGAGTAATTGTTAGGAGTAAATATTTGTTCATACTTCATCCACACTTACACCATGATAGACAATGAAATAAATAAGAGATATGATATGTAATATGGAAAGATGAGAGAGATATGATTCGTAATAGGGAAAGAAGAGAGGAGAAGAGAAAATGATTAGTGTGAACAAATCAAAACACTTGTTAGTGTTGGTTTTAATTACTAGAATGTTGTAGAATATTATTTTTTAAATATTTAGAACTGTATTCCTCCTTTCATCAATTGGGATTTTAAATTGAGTAGAGTGTTGTCCAAGGGTAAAGACATCTTTAAGGAGTAATGATATATACACACCTCACTTTTTCTTTTATCTCATTTCCATCTATTTTTCTTTTTATCTCTCTCTGCATTTCCTGTCACATCACATATCATATCACTAATTTCTCTTTCATTCCTTCATTAACTCCCAAGGTGGAGGTGGAAATGAATAGTGGATAAAACATTATTGCATCTTTAAGTAGTTTGATTTATCGGTGTTTTATTGGATTATTTACTCACTAGTCACTACTTGTCAATCTAGTCTTCTTATAAATGTATATTCCTATATACTTTAATCTCATTCTCATTTCTTGCAAACCAAGATCAACCCACCTTCACCGCATAGCCATGCATTTAATTTATTTTTAAATTATAATAAGATAAAAATAAGAGGACTGAGTATTTAATTTATTTTTTAATTCTATCATGTAACATACTACACCATATCATTTATCTCTTTCACGGGAAAAGAGTTATCAAGCACCTTGACCCTAGAAGCCACCTGAATATTATAGAGCTCTACTGCAGCTTGCATTTTAAATAGATATTCATACTCATATTTATGTAGATAGCTACTTTTTATGTGCCCTCATGCCTTAGAGCATCTCCAATGCTAGTTCTTATTTCTTAGTTCTTAGCACTATTCATGTGGGCCCGTACTGTCACATGTGCTTAAACAACTTTATGCAGATTTTGCTCCAACCATGAGTTCTTAGTTCTTAGTTCTTAGTTTTTAGTTCATAGCATTATTCATTTGGTCCCACAATATCATTATAGTAGTAATATTTTTTACTTTCATATAATTTTGATTTAAATTTAAATGCTAATTCAATATTTAAATTAAATGAATTGATGAATGAGAGAGAAAAAATTAACTTTTTATGCTAAGAACTCAAAAAGTAAAACATCTTATATAAGAGCATCTCCAATGCAAGGCTCTTAGTTCTTATTTTTGAGTTAAGAACTAAGAACTAAAAACTTTATCATTGGAGGTGTTGACATGGAGCTCTTAGTTCTTAAAAATAAGAACTGAGTTCTTATATAAGGAGTTTTGCTTTTTGAGTTCTTAGCTTAAAATATTAATTATTTCTCTCTCATTCAAATTACTTTATTACTTTATGAGTTTTGTTTTTTACTTTATGAAAATAAAAAGTATAAATAATGTGGTCGGTGGGACCAAATGAATAGTGGTAAGAACTAAGAACTAAGAACTAATGGTTGGAGCAAAATTGCTTGAGAATTGCTTAAGCACATGTGGCAATACGGACCCACATGAATAGTGCTAAGAACTAAGAAATAAGAACTAGCATTGAAGATGCTCTAAGAACCTAGTTCTTATTTTTAAGAACTAAGAACTCCACGTCATTTCCTCCAATGAAATAAGAACTAAGAACCTTGCATTGGAGATGCTCTAACTTAATACCCCGTATATGCAATTTAATAGTTTCAAACTATATTACATTTTAAATAAATAACAAAAATATCATACTAATATACAATAAATATAAAAATCATATGATATCACATATTTTGTATCTATTTCTCTTCTTGTTTTATCTGATATCACATATTTTCTCACTATTTTTTTTATCATTCTCTTCTCTACACCCATTTTCCTCTCAAATTAAAGTGTGAACAAGTTCTTTTACACAAGGTTAGAGGGATAAAAGTTCTCTGACTTAATCAAGATTTTTGTTGTCTTTAAATCTAAATTAGTGTATTCTCACAGTCGATAGATAGCTTTGTGACTAGTCATATATATTATCTTAGAATTTTTATCATTTAATATCTCGACTAGCTGTGTGACTAGTCATATATATTATCTAAGAATTTTTATCATTTAATATCTCTTTACCAGTACAAATTTTGGAGGAAAAAGCATTGTAAAAAAATAATGGTCACACTTAGCAAGTAGAAATAGTATAAGGACTAGATTATAAATAGTTGATAGTTAGTTAGATGAGCTGGCAGTTTGTTTAGTTAGGGAGTTAGTTAGTAGTTAATCATACTATAAATAGCATAATCACTTGTACAATCTTCATTCTGTTGAATCAATATACAAAACTTCTTCTTCAATGTTTTGATTTCTTTGATGGTATCAAAGCCCTAACAAGGTTTTGTCATCTCAAGCTTCCGCTACAATGGTGAGTCAAGCACATAACAACAACAATGGTGGAAATTCGATACAACATGTGGTACTGGATCCAGCGCAGAATCCAGCTTCTCTTTACTACATACATTATGGAGAGAATCCTTCTTCAACTATGGTGAACCCACCTCTCAATGGCAGAAACTACAATGCCTAGGCACGATCGATGAAGCGTGCTTTTGTCACGAAGAAAAAATTCAGGTTCATCAATGGTGAAATTTCAGTTCCAACGCCAGGTGATGCAAACTATGAAGCCTGGGATCGTTGCCATAGTTTGATTCACTCTTGGATCTTGAATCCGGTAACATCTTATATTGCAAATAGCATAGATTTTTTGAAAATGCATGTGATGCTTTGAAAGATTTGCGTGATAAATTTTCACAAGGGGACCTGGTCAGAATAGTTGAATTGCAAAATGAAATTAGGAATTTGACGCAAAATACACTGTCTGTTAGGGACTACTATACTGAAATTAAAACTCTTTGGGAAAAGTTAGAGCATTATTGTCCAATTCCACAGTGTAGATGTACAATACCTTGTCGATGTGAAGCTATTGAGCATGTAAAGTTGTTTAGAGAGCAAGATAATGCAATTAGGTTTCTTATGGGGTTGAATGAGAATTTTGTAATTGTCAAATCTCAAATCCTAATGACTAATCCATTACCACCAATAGCTAAGATAGTTTCTTTAGCAATGCAACATTAGAGACAATCATATTTTTAGGACAGTGAAATAGTTAATGTTGCAGAAGGAAAGAAGCCTTATGGTAGAGGGAAAACCACAAGTTCTAACTACAAGAACTCTAGGAAATTTTGCACACATTGCAAGAAACCAGGACATACAATTGATGTTTGCTACAGACTACATTGTTACCCTACCACCTCTAATTCTAAATTAAGTTCAAATCCTGTTAGTCATGCTAATAATGTCATTGGAGGATATGATCCTAGAGATGATCAAGAAGAGGAATCTGTTTTACAGAGAGAAAGTAAAGATTTATTCACTACTGACCAATACAAAAGGATTATGGCTATGATTCAGCAAGCCATTGGAGCTCCAAAGAAATTCACTGAAATAGGACATGTGATTAAGTCCACTGCTTACGAACCATAAATTTCAGGATATGGTAAGCATCTTGTTCTATCATGTTCTCGGATATATGATAGCAAAGATTAGATAATTGATTCAGGGGCTAGTGATCATATCTGTTTTGATAAATTGTGTTAATCATGGAACTTCTATTAATCATCAAGTCCACTGCTTACGAACCAGAAATTTCAGGACATGGTAAGCATCTTGTTCTATCTTGTTCTTAGAAATATGATAGCAAAGACTAAATAGTTGATTCAAGGGTCAGTGATCATATGTGTTGATCATATTAGTTCGTGAGGGCCAAAGACTTTTTACATGCCTTTTTTTTCTATCATCGAGAGGATACTTTATGGAATGAAAGTTACCACTTTGATTTTGCCTCCATGCGATGAAACACGCATGATGTGGATATCCAAGTTCGATTTCTCCATAGTTTCTCTGGATGAAGCTTCAAATTACAAGAAGCAATTTCCCAAGCTAATGATGTTCGGGGCGTCACAACGATTATTGAGAAAGAAGTTGTGAAGGTGTTTCAGGAAATAGTTTGACAGAGGAGCAGAGGTCAACCTTGATGCGTAAGCTCTCAAGGGATGGCTTTCCTATTTTGGGTGTTAATATTTGACTAGACTTAAGAACTTGAAATACCTTGATGAGTTAGGAATTAGTTTGACATAGGAGCATGCTTGTATTCTCGTTGCAAACCATCTAAGGAATGTCTGGCTATAAGAAAAGAATTTTTAACTTCGGGAGAATGAAATTTGTCCATTTTCTTATGGCACTACATTTTTAGTGCTTAGGTCTTTGCTTTATTGGCCGTGGATGAGGGCTTCTTGTTTATGCTCTCATTGCACCTACTCTTGTTTCCAAATTTTCTTTATGCATTAACACTATATAGATATTTGGACTAGTTGTCCAAACATATTCACAAAAAAAATCATGTGACCAAGTCTACTGCTTACGAACCAGAAATTTCATAACATTGTTCTATCTTGTTCTTAAAAATATGATAGCAAAGACTAGATAATTGATTCAGGGTCTAGTGATCATATCTGTTTTGATAAATTGTGTTAATCATGGAGCTTCTATTAATCATCAAGTTCACTGCTTACGAACCAGAAATTTTAGGACATGGTAAACATCTTGTTCTATCTTGTTCTTAGAAATATGATAGCAAAGACTAAATAATTGATTCAAGGGTCAGTGATCATATGTGTTGATCATATTAGTTCGTGTGGGTTAGGGGTTGTTTACATGCCTTTTTTCTATCATCGAGAGGATACTTTCTTGAATGAAAGTTACCACTTTGATTTTGCCTCCATGCGATGAGACACGCATGATGTGGAAATCCAAGTTCGGTTTCTCCATAGTTTCTCTGGACGAAGCTGCAAATTACAAGAAGCAATTGCCCAAGCTAAGGATGTTCAGGACGTCACAACGATTATTGAGAAAGAAGTTGTGAAGGTGTTTCAGAAATTAGTTTGACAGAGGAACAGTGGTCAACCTTGATGCGTAAGCTCTCATGGGATGGCTTTGCTATTTTGGGTGTGAATATTTGACGAGACTTAAGAACTTGAAATCCCTGGATGACTTAGGAATTAGTTTGACAGAGGAGCATGCTTGTATTCTCGTGGCAAACCATCTAAGGAATGTTTGGCTATAAGAAAAGAATTTTAACTTCGGGAGAATGAAATTTGTCCATTTTCTTATGACACTACAATTTTAGTGCTTAGGTCTTTGCTTTATTGGTCGTGGATGACGGCTTCTTGTTTATGCCCTCATTTCACCTACTCTTGTTTCCAAATTTTCTTTATGCATTAAAACTATATAGATATTTGGACTAGTCGTCCAAACATATTCACAACAAAAAAACCATGTGATCAAGTCTACTGCTTACGAACCAGGAATTTCAGAACATTGTTCTATCTTGTTCTTAGAAATATGATTGCAAAGACTAGATCATTAATTCAGAGGCTAGTGATCATATCTGTTTTGATAAATTGTGTTAATCATGGAGCTTTTATTAATCATCAAGTCCACTGCTTACGAACCAAAAGTTTTAGGACATGGTAAACATCTTGTTCTATCTTGTTCTTAGAAATATGATAGCAAAGACTAAATAATTGATTCAAGGGCCAGTGATCATATGTGTTGATCATATTAGTTCGTGAGGGGCAGGGACTGTTTACATGCCTTTTTTCTATAATCGAGAGAATACTTTCTAGAATGAAAGTTACCACTTTGATTTTGTCTCCATGCGATGAGACACGCATGGTGTGGATATCCAAGTTCGGTTTCTCCATAGTTTCCCTGAACGAAGCTGCAAATTACAAGAAGCAATTTCCCAAGCTAATGATGTTCAGTGCGTCACAACGATTATTGAGAAAGAAGTTGTGAAGGTGTTTCAGAAATTAGTTTGACAGAGGAGCATGCTTGTATTCTCGTTGCAAACCATCTAAGGAATGTCTGGCTATAAAAAAAGAATTTTTAATTTCGTGAGAATGAAATTTGTCCATTTTCTTATGACACTACAGTTTTAGTGCTTAGGTTTTTGCTTAATTTGCCGTGATTGAGGACTTCTTGTTTATACTCTCATTGCACCTACTCTTGTTTCTAAATTTTCTTTATGCATTAACACTATATAGATATTTGGACTAGTCGTCCAAACATATTCACAAAAAAAATCAAGTGACCAAG
The DNA here is from genome assembly GCF_012489685.1 of Lotus japonicus. Taxonomy (NCBI): domain Eukaryota; kingdom Viridiplantae; phylum Streptophyta; class Magnoliopsida; order Fabales; family Fabaceae; genus Lotus; species Lotus japonicus. The sequence continues at coordinate 117,182,183 of NC_080041.1, read as the reverse complement.
TCTACTGCTTACGAACCAGAAATTTCAGAACATTGTTCTATCTTGTTCTTAGAAATATGATAGCAAAGACTAGATAATTGATTCATGGACTAGTGATCATATATGTTTTGATAAATTGTGTTAATCATGGAGCTTCTATAAATCATCAAGTCTACTGCTTACGAACCATAAATTTTAGGACATGGTAAGCATCTTGTTCTTAGAAATATGATAGCAAAGACTAAATAATTGATTCAAGGGTCAGTGATCATATGTGTTGATCATATTAGTTCGTGAGGGTCAGGGGCTGTTTACATGCCTTTTTTCTATCATCGAGAGGATACTTTCTTGAATGAAAGTTACCACTTTGATTTTGCCTCCATGCGATGAGACACGCATGATGTGGATATCCAAGTTCGGTTTCTCCATAGTTTCTCTGGACGAAGCTGCAAATTAAAAGAAGCAATTGCCCAAGCTAAGGATGTTCAGGACGTCACAACGATTATTGAGTAAGAAGTTGTGAAGGTGTTTCAGAAATTAGTTTGACAGAGGAACAGTGGTCAAACTTGATGCGTAAACTCTCATGGGATGACTTTGCTATTTTGGATGTGAATATTTGACTATACTTAAGAACTTGAAATCCCTGGATGACTTAGGAATTAGTTTGACAGAGGAGCATGCTTGTATTCTCGTTGCAAACCATCTAAGGAATGTCTGGCTATAAGAAAAGAATTTTAACTTCGGGAGAATGAAATTTGTCCATTTTCTTATGACACTACAATTTTAGTGCTTAGGTCTTTGCTTTATTGGTCGTGGATGACGACTTCTTGTTTATGCCCTCATTGCACCTACTCTTGTTTCCAAATTTTCTTTATGCATTAAAACTATATAGATATTTGGACTAGTCGTCCAAACATATTCACAACAAAAAAACCATGTGATCAAGTCTACTGCTTACGAACCAGGAATTTCAGAACATTGTTCTATCTTGTTCTTAGAAATATGATTGCAAAGACTAGATCATTGATTCAAGGGCTAGTGATCATATCTGTTTTGATAAATTGTGTTAATCATGGAGCTTTTATTAATCATCAAGTCCACTTCTTACGAACCAGAAGTTTTAGGACATGGTAAGCATCTTGTTTTATCTTGTTCTTAGAAATATGATAGCAAAGACTAAATAATTGATTCAAGGGCCAATGATCATATGTGTTGATCATATTAGTTCGTGAGGGGCAGGGACTGTTTACATGCCTTTTTTCTATAATCGAGAGAATACTTTCTGGAATGAAAGTTACTACTTTGATTTTTCCTCCATGCGATGAGACATGCATGATGTGGATATCCAAGTTCGGTTTCTCCATAGTTTCCCTAAACGAAGCTGCAAATTACAAGAAGCAATTTCCCAAGCTAAGGATGTTTAGTGCGTCACAACGATTATTGAGAAAGAAGTTGTGAAGGTGTTTCAGAAATTAGTTTGACAGAGGAGCAGTGGTCAACCTTGATGCGTAAACTCTCATGGGATGGATTTGCTATTTTGGGTGTGAATATTTGACTAGACTTAAGAACTTGAAATCCCTGGATGACTTAGGAATTAGTTTGACAGAGGAGCATGCTTGTATTCTCGTTGCAAACCATCTAAGGAATGTCTGGCTATAAAAAAAGAATTTTTTATTTCGTGAGAATGAAATTTGTCCATTTTCTTATGACACTACAGTTTTAGTGCTTAGGTTTTTGCTTAATTGGCCGTGGATGAGGACTTCTTGTTTATGCTCTCATTGCACCTACTCTTGTTTCTAAATTTTTTTATGCATCAACACTATATAGATATTTGGACTAATCGTCCAAACATATTCACAAAAAAAATCAAGTGACCAAGTCTACTGCTTACGAACCAGAAATTTCAGAACATTGTTCTATCTTGTTCTTAGAAATATGATAGCAAAGACTAGATAATTGATTCATGGACTAGTGATCATATCTGTTTTGATAAATTGTGTTAATCATGGAGCTTCTATAAATCATCAAGTCCACTGCTTACGAACCATAAATTTTAGGACATGGTAAACATCTTGTTCTATCTTGTTCTTAGAAATATGATAGCAAAGACTAAATAATTGATTCAAGGGTCAGTGATCATATGTGTTGATCATATTAGTTCGTGTGGGTTAGGGGTTGTCTACATGCCTTTTTTCTATCATCGAGAGGATACTTTCTTGAATGAAAGTTACCACTTTGATTTTGCCTCCATGCGATGAGACACGCATGATGTGGAAATCCAAGTTCGGTTTCTCCATAGTTTCTCTGGACGAAGCTGCAAATTACAAGAAGCAATTGCCCAAGCTAAGGATGTTCAGGACGTCACAACGATTATTGAGAAAGAAGTTGTGAAGGTGTTTCAGAAATTAGTTTGACAGAGGAACAGTGGTCAACCTTGATGCGTAAACTCTCATGGGATGACTTTGCTATTTTTGATGTGAATATTTGACTAGACTTAAGAATTTGAAATCCTTGGATGACTTAGGAATTAGTTTGACATAGGAGCATGCTTGTATTCTCGTTGCAAACCATCTAAGGAATGTCTGGCTATAAGAAAAGAATTTTTAACTTCGGGAGAATGAAATTTGTCCATTTTCTTATGGCACTACATTTTTAGTGCTTAGGTCTTTGCTTTATTGGCCGTGGATGAGGGCTTCTTGTTTATGCTCTCATTGCACCTACTCTTGTTTCCAAATTTTCTTTATGCATTAACACTATATAGATATTTGGACTAGTCGTCCAAACATATTCATAAAAAAAATCATGTGACCAAGTCTACTGCTTACGAACCAGAAATTTCAGAACATTGTTCTATCTTGTTCTTAGAAATATGATAGCAAAGACTAGATAATTGATTCATGGACTAGTGATCATATATGTTTTGATGAATTGTGTTAATCAAGGAGCTTCTATAAATCATCAAGTCCACTGCTTACGAACCATAAATTTTAGGACATGGTAAGCATCTTGTTCTATCTTGTTCTTAGAAATATGATAGCAAAGACTAAATAATTGATTCAAGGGTCAGTGATCATATGTGTTGATCATATTAGTTCGTGAGGGTCAGGGGTTTTTTACATGCCTTTTTTCTATCATCGAGAGGATACTTTCTTGAATGAAAGTTACCACTTTGATTTTGCCTCCATGTGATGAGACACGCATGATGTGGATATCCAAATTCGGTTTCTTCATAGTTTCTCTGGACGAAGCTGCAAATTACAAGAAGCAATTTCCCAAGCTAAGGATGTTCAGGGCGTCACAACGATTATTGAGAAAGAAGTTGTGAAGGTGTTTCAGAAATTAGTTTGATAGAGGAACAATGGTCAACCTTGATGCGTAAACTCTCATGGGATGACTTTGCTATTTTGGATGTAAAAATTTGACTAGACTTAAGAACTTGAAATCCCTGGATGACTTAGGAATTAGTTTGACAGAGGAGCATGCTTGTATTCTCGTTGCAAACCATCTAAGGAATGTCTGACTATAAGAAAAGAATTTTTAACTTCGTGAGAATGAAATTTGTCCATTTTCTTATGACACTACAGTTTTAGTGCTAAGGTCTTTGCTTTATTGGCTGTGGATGAGGGCTTCTTGTTTATGCCCTCGTTACACCTACTCTTGTTTCCAAATTTTCTTTATGCATTAACACTATATAGATATTTGGACTAACATATTCACTAAGAAAAATCATGTGACCAAGTCTACTGCTTACGAACCAGAAATTTCAGAACATTGTTCTATCTTGTTCTTAGAAATATGATTGCAAAGACTAGATAATTGATTCAGGGGTCAGTGGTCATATCTGTTTTGATAAATTTTGTTTTGAAACACTCACCGAAATAAAGGCTACTAGTGCCAGGTTATTCAATGGTACCGCCATACAAACTTGTTATGCAAGCACAATTAGGTTCGCACGTTTAATCTTGTTGGCACATGTTCTTTTTGTGCATAAGTTCACTTACAATCTAATCTCAGTACAAAAGTTAGCTAAGGGGAATAACTATGATGTTGTTTTTGGTGAATTTACTTGCTTTGTCCCGGAGGTTCAAACCAAGAAGAAGATTGGTTTGGTAGCTTGAAGGAAGATGAGCTTTATCACCTAGTAGTAACTAGCACTTATTTTACTATTCAACATTTTTCTACTGAAAGAAATGGCTCAAGACATATTATTCCCCTAGTGCTTTATGACATTTCAGGTTAGGTCATTTGTCCCATGTTAGAGTTTATGCTTTACATACAATATACAGTTCTATAGAAGTTAGTAAACTATGTATGTATGACATTTGTCATCTGGCTAAACATAAAAAGAAAATGTTTTCTGATAATTTACACAATGCAAATGAGTGTTTTGGTCTTGCCATATGAACATTTGGGGTCCCATTGCAATTCCTTCAAATCACAATCATAAATATTTTATCCCTATTTTAGATGATCATAGTCGATTTGTTTGGATAGTAAGTAAAGATCTTTGTGACTATGGTTAAAACTGAGTTTGGTCACACCATCTCCTCCAACCAATAAAAATCACTAGACTTCACCTTATCTAGGGAGGGCCACCTACTCCGCTTCATAGGCAAGGCAACCTTTATGATGTCCTCCATTTGTTTAATGCAGAGGCTTTTCAGATCTCTAATCATTTCATTGATGACCAAAAACTGTCGTTTCAGTTTTAATAACCGTTTTGTCATGGTTGCTAGCCTCTCCAACAGGATCACATGTTGATAAGTAACATGCATGTTAAAAGTCACCAATCCTCGGTTTTCTTCAAGTATTTGATAATATCATATAAAAAGAACTCCAATTTACTGAAGTGCTCCGCACAAAATAATCTTATCCTAATGAGTATCTTCCCTCATAATCAAAAGGGTCATCAAAGCTTTCATGCCCCAACCTCCTACAGTCTCAAAGAGGGGAAAGAAGTTTCCCATTTTCATTTCTGACGCAGTTGATTTCCACCATTCTAAACAACAATGAACAAAATGTTTTGTTGGAACAACAAATTAAATTACCAACTAGAAAACTAACAATTAATCAAAAAATTTAATGGGCACATATATTATATTTAAAGTCAATAAAAATTAATTATATTAAAATATATCAATAATAAACTGTAACGTCTTTCAAATTATCTTACTAAAGACTTAAAAAGTAGTTTGACTGAGTAAATTTACATTTTAACTAAGGATGAATGTTTCTAAATGAATCAAAAAAACATAATAGGCACACACATTGTTTCAAATAATAATATTATCTTCCTCTTGTAACAAACAAAAGCGAATTCAAGCATCTCTGAGTATTTTCTGAAAACAAAACAAAACCTAACAAGCAGATTGGGGCTTAAAAAGTATATTGACTTAGAGCATCTTTGATGGGAGTATGTAATGTCAAATACATACTCTCAGCAATATCTATGACCATTGGAGCATATATTTAATTCCAACATAGCTAGTGAGGGTATGTGAGAGTAGATACCCAATTTAGTCATGAAAAGTGTGTTTGCATTTATTATTGCTTAATGTACAAGTTTTAAATAAAACTTGCAATTAATAAAATAAATTTTTTATATAAAATTTTAAGAGTTGTCGAGTTAGAGTAAAAATTAATAAAGTGATGTAGATGATGTGACATTATGGGAGTTGTAAAAAGTAAAATATAAATACTTTAGTGAATATCATGGTTAAAGATGCTCTTAGTAAATTTACAGTTTAACTAAGGATGATTCTATACGAATCACCATATTTAACATTTGATCTTTTTTTTTTGTTAAATTGTCACTCTCTCAGCCACAAGGGTCATTTATATGTCATATTGATTGCATGGATGTTTTGGTTCCCGTGGGGTAGAATCAGGATCGCAGAGCTTGTTGCAGGGCTACTCGGGCGGCTCAGAGAAACATCATATAAGCACGAAGACAAGCTAAAGGAAAACCAAACATTCAACAAACCGTGGCGGCTGGACATGTGACTGTAAATCTGCAAGGAGGATGCACTAGGACAGATGGGAGGGGTTGGCGGTGCGGCAAGCCATTTTCTAAGGAAGGGGCACTCTTTTGCAGTGCTCACAGAAAAAATCGGCTTAGATACAACGTTGAAAGACTTGCTAAAGAAAAAAGTACTGAAACTGAAGGCATTATTGCAAAAGATGCCAATCAACTGCTGTCATTGAACCATGCTGAACCTGAAGGCCTTATTGCAAAGGCTGCCAATCAACTGTCGTCATTGTATTTTTTACGAGGGGCTAGATTTCAAGCTGAGGAAGAGCTTATATCATAAAGATGAGGAGGAAGTTGGCTCATATCATAAAGATGATGGAGGGTGCACATGATAGAGCGCCTGAATTTGATGATAAATAATGTTGGTTTTGTTAATTGTTGACTTTCATTTGTACACTTCTGGATTTGATTGTAGATATGATTCAGGTTTTTTAGATTTTTTGTACCAAAAAAGAAAGAAATAGAGAAGTAGACCCCCATGAACAAAGTGCCCGCTTGGTCAACTATCAACAAAGACACAACATCTTGAATGGGAGCATCCCAAATCAAACACCCAGACATAAAAGAGGCCCCATGCTGTTTCAGTTTTAATAACCGTTTTGTCATGATTGTTAGCCTCTCCAACATGATCACATGTTGATAAGTAGCATGCATGTTAGAAGTCACCAATCCTCGGTTCTTCTTTAGATATTTGATTGTATCATATAAAAAAGAACTCCAATTTACTGTAGTGCTCCCACAAAACAATCTCATCCCAATGAGTATCTTCCCCTCAGAATCAAGAGGGCCATCAAAACTTTCATGCCCCCACCTCCTACAGTCTCAAAGTGGGGAAAGAAGCTTCCCATTTCCATTTCTGACGCATTTGATTTCCACCATTCTACACAACAGTGAACAAAATGTTTTGTTGAAACAACAGGTTAAATTACCAACTAGAAAAATAACAATTAATCAAAAAATTTAATGGGCACATATATTATATTTAAAGTCAATAAAAATTAATTATATTAAAATATATCAATAATAATTAGTAACGTCTTTCAAATTATCTTGCTAAAGGCTTTAAAAGTAGTTTGATTGAGAAAATTTACATTTTAATTAAGGATGAATGTTTCTAAATGAATAAAAAAACATAATAGCCACACACATTGTTTCAAATAATAATATTATCTTCCTCTTGTAACACTAAAAAGTCAATTCAAGCATTTCTAAGTATTTTCTAAAAGCAAAACAAAACCTAACAAGCAGATTTGGGCTTAAAAAATAAATTGACTTAGTAAATTCACAATTTAACTAAGGATGATTCTAAATGAATCACCATGTTTAACATTTGATCATTTTTTGTTTGTTAAAATAGCTTACAAAACAGGAAAAAGAGAAAGAGAGAGCTAGACCCTCATGAACAAAGTGGCCACTTGGTCAACTCTCAACAAAGACACAACATCCTGAATGGGAGTATCCCAAATCAAACACCCAGACATATAAGAGGCTCCGTGCTTAGCTAGATGATCTGCCACTGCATTTCCCTCGCAAAGGATATGCTGACATCGAACTCGCCACTGCCTCTGAACGAAACAACCCCTTAATATGCCTAATAATCGACGCATACCGATAGAAAACAAGTTCTCCGTGATCAAACCCAAAGCTAGCATCGAATCAGAGAACAAATCAATAGACCTGAAACCCTGGTCCCGACAAACCATCAACCCCCGAAAAATAGCAAGCAACTCTCCACATAAACTATCAGTTACACCAATACTCCCTGCATAGCCTAGGAGCCAGTTACCATCCACTGCACCTCACAATCATAAGGGTGAGAGTCCAACGGTAAGTAAAGATCTTAAAAAGGATTAGTAACAAACATTAGAATTACCAAGTGCCAAATAAAAGAATGAGAGAGAAGTTAAATGTTTATTTCGTTGGAATTGGAGGGAGGTTATAAATTTTTATTGCTACTAGGGATGAAAGAATGATAAATGGTTTAATGATATGAGAGAGTGGAAAAAAAATTAATTATCCACTATCTTGGTTGCAAAACTTTATAACTTCATGATTATGATGTGAAATGGTAGAATAGGAAAAAAACTCCAATAACCCACTATCTTGGTTGGAGAGCTTTTTGCTAGAATGACACTTTAAAAGGAACGGAGGAAGTAACATTTTACTCCAACCCAACAACTCTAAAAAAAAATCTTTAATGGACCCCACAATTAACATTATAGTCAATACTTTTTAATTTTAAAAATATAATAATATTATGTTTTTTGTCTTTTGTACATCAATTTCTATGAGACACTACTTCAAGAGTGTCTACCGTACCACACCCAAATTAGACACGGTGGAAGAAACTTTTATCTCCAATGGTGTGAGACACTAGCTAGTGAGAGTGTTTCTTTGGTGTGAGACACTCCCATTAGAGATGCTCTAAGAATTGTGTACAAGGATACTTTATAAAGAGGTCGTGCTCGTGCCTGAGTTCTTGTGAAAAACATCCACTTAAAAGGAGGTGCATGCATGTTAGGGGACTGAGAATTTCTCTTTATAGGTTTATTTATTGAAAAAAAACTAATTATTAAGGCATTTATAAAGAAAATTCTAATTTGCATTTGGATTTTTACTAAACACAACGTTTTATATTAAAACAAAGAGTTATGATATATACACACCTCTCTACTTCTTTTCCACCTCCATTCTATTTATTTCTCTTTTCTTTATCAATCAAATCACATATCACATCTTTACTTTCTCTCTCCTTTCTTCATATCTCTCTTCTTCCACCTCTCCACACCTCAAAAGTGAGGTGTGAAAATATAATTATCCTAAAACAAACATGTTAAAATCATGCTTATTCATTCAATCCACGTTAACCTCATCATGTCAATATGAAATTACATTTGTGTTGAAAGTACTTAATTATTAATTAGTTTGTTCTGGAAAAAAAATTGGAGGAAAAAATGTATAAATATAAAATAAGAGGTCAAATCAAAGAACGCAGAGGAGACAGTAGCGTAATCAAAGAGGCTAGAGGGTCTATGTACAGCTTTTTCCCAGTGACAAGTGAGAGACGTTGATTATTTTGAGAACATCAATGACATCGGAGTTTGGGTCTGGATGCTTGGTGTGTTTGGGTTACTCATTCTGGAAGGAAAAGCTGAAATAACTCAAAATCTTTTATTCATTGGTGTGTAGAAACTTGAAACGTTGCCGTTTGCTTCACAGCTTCACGTTTTCTTTCATCCTAGAACGAAATAGAGGTACGTAATCTCTGTCTTCTTAGCTTCATCTTCTTAACAAACGATGGAGGAGTTCAGATGCTTGCTTGCATGCTGCTAATGTTGGGGTTGAGGAGACTTACGTGTTTTGGGTCTGTTTTAGCATTCCCAAGTCCCACACCGGATAAACATACAGAAATATGAGTGTTTATAAGCAAATAGTCAGCAATAAGGTTCGTCCCTTCGGGGACATCCGATAAAATTGGAACGATACAGAGAAGATTAGCATGGCCCCTGCGCAAGGATGACACGCACAAATCGAGAAATGGTCCAAATTTTTTTGAATTTTCATTTCTCTGCGAAGCTCAACCGTGTACTCCCCAGGTTTCCTTCTTCTTCCTTCAATAATGGTGTTCTTCACTTTATCTGGTGTACCACACCGGTTGAGCTTAACACACTATTACTGCTTATAAACAAATGCGCAAACCATTACCTGAACACATTAATTATGCTCATCATTTTTTTCACTTGCTTCTTTACATATTAATGCATGTTCTCCCTTTTTTATTTTGCTTTTTCTTCTAATAGATTTGCATGTATTTAAGCTTAAGTTGAAGCTTTTTTTCTTTCTAGAACTAGAATTTTGTGTTTAGTTTAGTATCTTAGCATTTGGGTAAGATCTCACAAGTGGGCAGAGGTATGGAAAGATAGAGAGAATGGACCTTTGGAGTTAATTGTGCTGACAGCAGGGGATTTCATATTGGAATCTCTAATGAACTGGTGGATCATAGCAATTAGGAGAAAAGTTTGAGCACATATGAGAGGTTGTATGCATAGTAATCTAAGGATTTAGAAATGTACAATATTGCTGAGAAATCCAAGAGTCACAGCCACTCTTCTGAAACCCCATTCCAGATGATTCTTAGCTCACTCCTATTTTTTATATACTTCCACCCTTAATCTTGAACTAACTCCCAATTGACTAAACTACCAACACCCTAACTAACCATATGCGTGTAGCTATCAATTTTACTCAGGCAATCTGGATAAGAGTGGTATAGACAGGAGGGACTTGCATTATAACACTCTACAAATGAACACTGATTAACATGATTGTGTTGATGATGTTGTGACTGCTTCGTTTTTGTTTTCTATCTTGCTGCTGACTAATGGAGGAACTCTCCCTCCCAATTACCCTTCTAAACCAAAAGATCCTCTCTGCTCTCTCTTGTCTATCATTTATAACCAATCATCTCACAGTCTCTATTAATATTTCCATATTCCAAATAACCCACTAACAAGGTAGGGTTACCTCTTTTTGTACAGTAATTTTAAGTTTTTAACCAGGCAGGATATTGCATGCTATGCGGTCTTATTTTCTCTGGCCTTCTAACATTTTACCTTCAAATTTGTTTTGCAATTGTTGAATGGATCCCTATCATGCAATTCTTAGCATTGGTTATAGCTGGGTAGGTTCGATTGCAGGACCACGAACTAACTTGTTGGACACCATTAGCCCTGTTGTACTATGCTTGAAGAGTGACTAAGATAATTGGCTGCTCTTTAGAAGTATTGAGTTGACGATGCTATCATTGCTAACTGTACTTTGTCCCACATCGGCTATGTTGATTAAGATTTTAAACTTTATATATCGCTACAGGATTAGCATGGCCCCTGCGCAAGGATGGCACTCACAAATCGAGAAATGGTCCAAATTTTTTTGATTTTGATTTCTCTACTCAGCTCAACTGTGTTAGGCTCCCTTCTTCTTCCTTCAATAATGGTGTTCTTCTTCAACACCATGGTGCTCTTCATTTCCCCTTGATGTTTTATTTTTTGCTGTTGTGTTTTAGTCTATCACAAATGGAGCAATTCATCTGGGTTGGTTTGTGCTACAGAGACAGTCTGATCATGTTCTTAATTCTGATACAAACCAGATGAGTATTACTTTAGCTCCATCTCCATGGCCAAGGCATAGCCTGAGTTTTGCTGTAATTTCTTTTAACATATATTTATTGCTCCCACATTGTTTAAGATCTAAAATTCATTTAAAATGAATCATTAGAATATTAATATCTTTATAACTTCTGTTGCTTTGCTTCCAGGGAGGAAGCCGGTCTCTTTGTGTTGCTTTAGCTTTGCCTACGATGTCTACTTCATCTCGTGTCCCACACTGGTGAGCTCAACACATTATTAGTGCTTTATAATCACTAAAGTTTGCACCTAAGTCCATAAGCTTGGAAGGTTACAGAGAAGGAAGCTCACTAGATTTCTTTTTTCTCATTCAAAGTTGACATGTTTTTCCAGTTCTTTCTTCTGTGTCATTTTATTTTTCTAGAATTTTTTGTGTTCATAGTTTAGAATCTTAGTATATCATTTGGGTAATTTTACAAGTGTGCAGAGAGGGCATAGAGAGAGAGAGAGAAGGGCTTCCTCCACTAGGTTTTTTTTAATCCAAAATTTGATATCTTAAACTAGGTTTGGTGGGGTGCACCGGGCCCTTGCAGTAGTGTAAGGCATGGGTGACGCTTTCTTTGCCCGCTAATCTGCAGCAACATTACCATCTCGGTGCACCCAAACCAGCTTCGCATGCCAATTCCGATCAAGAATGTCACGGATTCCTTGGAGCAGTAAAGCCTGTTCATGAAACTGACAAGCATTTGGTCTCTTCAACATAGACACGAGGTTGGAACAATCAACTTCGCAAACCACGTTCCTATAGCCTTTGCTCCAAGCGAGTTAGAGTCCTTATCACAATGTCGTCACCTCCGCCGTGAAGGGATTGCCACC